>NC_090266.1:1103711699-1104011699 GCF_040414725.1 Anabrus simplex | reverse complement strand
ACAGTTCGTGCGTGACCAGGGCACTGTGACCAGTTTGACCTACGTGAATGACATCCTCCGACCAGAAGTCATACCCTTTCTGCATGACACACCAGACGCCATATTTCAGCAGGACAATGCGCAACCATATGCTGCAGCACGAACACGTGGTGTCACAGGATTTCAGAATGTTGCCCTGGCCCACCCGACCACCGGCCTTGTCACCAACCGACAATGTGTGGGATATGGTGAAACGACGGTTGCGGTGCTCTGACCCAATGCCAACCACCAAAGATGAACTGTGGAACCTGGTGAATGCAGCATGGATGGTCATACCCCAGGACGCCATCCGCGTTTCATACCCGTCGATGCCATCACGCATGTAACAAGTTTCCAGCGCCTATAGAGGACTTAGTGCCTACTAGGCAACAGGACACATGCATAACCTAGGTGATTAAATTGCTAATCGTTTCTGCACATCATAATAATGAACATGTCCTGTGAACATGAACTTCCTATCTCTAATTTTCCAAGGTGTTCTGTTTTTCATGTATATGAGTGTATATTGCATAAATCAGACGTCTTTACAACTGCCTCGCTGTATTCAGATACTATGGATAACTACACGTATGATTTCCATCGTCTGAGTGATAAATTAATACATAAATTATTCACATCCGCTCCACAAAATTATTATAGAATACAGATGGATACAATGTCAGTTCTTTATGAATAACATATCATATCCTTTTAGAACAGGTAATAATGGTGTGGTCTCTGGAGAGGCCTGGCGCAGGACTTTCGAGTTGACGCCGTATAGTGAGATTGGGGCCCTACCTGAAATGAATTCTAATGATCAAGACGGCACCAACACCCAGCCCCGAGCCAGAGGAATTAAAATCCCTGACTTGGCCGGGAACCGAACCTGGGTACCCTTGGACCAATGACCAGCAGGGTAACCATTTAGCCATGGAGCCGGACATAGAAAATACTGTAACTACGAACACATTATGTTAACCTTGTCACATTCATATTTGATTTCTCACTCTCTCACTCCTTGTTATCTCGAGATAATGTACAGACAATGTACTTGAAATTGTCTATCTGTTCTAATTTAACTCCCAGACATTACGTCATATTTGAACCCTTCACTAACGAAGTCGCATTCAATTTGTACGTGCGCATGTTTGATAGCATACATTCTGCACTGTCGCAGGATTTCGAAGATAAAAGTGATATCTTTTGTTAAGTGACGCCAATTCTGGTCAATGTTCGGTAGATTACATCACAGGGAACAAGCACTGTTTCCAATACTTGGTAATTAGCAAGGCAGTAGATAGACCACCATGAAGTAAATGTGTTCTTACACCGTGTAACTAGTTTATATTTTCACCACGATCTATCTAACGTTGCTGTCAATGTAGAGAGTCGAACTTCAGAACAGAACTGTAATTTATGAGATAAAGAGCTCCGGATATATCAAAGTAGTGTGGAATGCAACTGAGAGTTATTTCCTTTACTGCTGTGAAATGGCATTATCTACATGAAGGACTGTGTTACATTCTTGTCCTACTCTGAACATTCCGGTAATTCAGAATTCCCTTTCTGCTGCCACAACTCCCTTAGATCCTGGCGTTAATGGGCCGCCATAGCAAACTAGAGTAGAATCCATATTGCGAGTGTGACGCTGAGCACTCACGTTAATATGGTACTAAAAACTTTATACCGCTGCACGCCAATCTCCACACAACACAATACATCGCTCTCTCGAGAGACTGCCACTGTGCTGACATAATGAAGGAATGTAGATGGCAACTAGATACGTACAGAAGACAATTCAGCCCTGATTACACAAATCTTCGGACATATTTTGTGCATCGAGTAAAGAATTGCATTTGTCGCAGGAATAACGTGTTATGATGTTAAATAAATGACAAGGAAATGTGTTGTAGTTGCTAAAATATTTGTGAACTGGAATATGACAACCTATTAATATCAATTTTCGAAGTTCACAGAGCCCAGGAGGCATACAGAAAGTAGGTACCTCACATAACCTGAACAGACTTTCTCACATGCATATTCAGTAGTGCTCTCTAAGCTGGTACAAACTAAAGTCTGTGTGAAAAAATATCACAAGTCACTGTATTACACTAATTCATACGCAGGATGGTGTTAATATTTCAATAACGTAATTTCCTAGAAAACCAATAAAGATATGAAAATGATTGTTGAAATTTAGTAGAAAATATTCGTTGTCCCTTTCCCTCACCTTCCGTTTTAATTAGAATAAAGTACATTCTCTCAAACTACTTGATAAATCAACTTGAAATTATCAGATTACGTTTATATATTCGTGTAATTAATATGAAGGACAATAATAGTTTCACTGCTCATCCAATCTGAGAACGTAATTAATAAGAATATCCTTATTATGACATTAATGAAAAAGTCGAAGAGAAGCTTGAAATACTACCCAAAGACTAAATCGTTGGGTTGTAACGTGTGCATACTTCCCGACGTGTGTCTAATCTGCAATCTCCTACTTTAATAATTAGCTCTTAAATGTACATTTTGTTGAAAGTTTAATGATTAGGTATTCATTCAGTTGTAATGTTGACAACAGTGAGCGATATTTTCTTTCATAATCTGAAGTAGGCCGACTGTATCTTGTAAAGTGAGCTCAATTATATTTGCGTAACGATCGAGTTCGTGATTCTGATGACAGAAGCATAATGTTGAGACAGGAGCAATCTGATGTATAGAACAGTTAGTACCAGTTAGATATAACCGTAAGAGATAATCACTTGTACAATCACAAATTGGAATCCTAACAGTTGCAATAAACAACGAAACATCTGAAAGAAAATTATTGAGTGAACAGCTATTTCCCATCCTTGCGTCGCCGAAAACCTTCGATGTGTTAGAGCAAACATAAAACAAAGTGGGTGAACGAGGTGATAATTATTCTTGACTGAATAGGAATGGGATGCTGCTGGATGAAGAGTTTCAGATTAAAGAATAGATGCTAAGTGAAAAGCAAACTTCAAGAGTGAAAGATACTGAGAAACGAATGGTCATGTCAGACTGTGAGACCAAAACTACATTACTAATATTCTACAAAGTGAGCAAAAATGAGACAATAAAGAATGAAGGCCTTAAAATAGAGAAGAGGTATGGTGCGGTGGTTAATGTATACGTATAAGAACAAAGGTGAAAGAGAGGGATCGCCATAAGACCTATCTGTGTCAGTGCGACGTAAAGCAAATAGCAAGAAGAAGCGGAAGACGAAGAAGAAGGAGAGGGACATGACCAGAATCGCTCTTTTTTATGGGTAGAAGCATCGAAAGAGTCACATCTCTTAGTGATCGTTGTTAAGGTAGAATCACGTACAGTTGAAGCTTAATCTCTAGTTAAAATAGAAGAAAGGGATTTCACACAATTATAATTGTATTAAACAAAGAGTGGAATGCACCAGGGAAGGCAACGAAATTACATTTTTGAAAAAAATATGAAGTTTGTAGAAAATAGGACAGGGGTAAGCTTCTACGATAAGAATAGTGAACGGATTATTGTTGTCAAGATATACACCAAGCCAATGCCTACCACAACAGCGCAGTTCTATATGCCTACTAGTTCGCGGATGATGAATATATCGAAATAATGTTATGAATAGATAGAAGATTTAATACCATATATAAAAGGATATGAGAATCCAATTGTGATATTAGAATGCAGTGGTAAGGGAAGGAAGATAAGGTAGTGTAATAGAAAAGTTAGGAATGGGACAAATGAATAAAAGATGAAGTCGGTTGGTAGAATTAGGCACCGATCATAATTTAGTCCTTGCTATACTAGGTTCAAATGCTATAAACGACGTCTGCGGACGTGAACAAGACCTGGAGGCACTAGAAGGTATCAATAGACTTCATTATGATTAGATATTGATTCAGACACTAGGGTATGGATTGCAAGACCTTCCCAGGAGCAGATGTGGATTCTTGCCACAACTTGGTGGTCATGAAATGCCATTTGAGGTTGAAGAAAGGAGAAGGAATGCAAGGGGATAGGATCTAGACGACTTCAAGGATAAGAGAGTGAGGGATGGTTTCAAGGAACATGTTGCACAATGAGGACAGTTTCAGACGATGTGACGTGTCGAAACGAAGAGAAAGCCTGTCAGTTCGCGTGACGTTAGGCGAGAGATGAGTATAGTGTTGCCTAGAAACCAGCGCTTTGAGTTCGGGTGGGGAGGTGGGGTCAGTCGGATGTAGCGCTCTCATACCGAGCGTGCTCCTCATATTAGTCTCTCTGAAGAATATGTCGTCGTTGCGTTTCGAAATACCGCTATGTAACAATGTTGAGGGGAGAAATACTGACCCTCAGCATATGTACCACTTACAATGAGAATTCTTTGATAAAGTTCATGAAAAAATAAATCAAAGATGACAAGACCTTTCCGGTCAGACTTCTAAGCTGAATTATTATAACATATTGGTTCTTTATTTTATTTATTTATTTAGGCGCAACGACGATATGCTAATTTTACAAAATCTTCGTCACTCCTTGAGTCGTTGTTTAAAAATATAGGAACATTTTCTAGAGCGTTGCAGCACTTTCCAACCACGTATTCAGTGAAAGTCAACACAGTTCCTAGCAGGTACTAAATGGAAATGTTAAATTTACAATATGGCGACCTGCTGAAGGACAAATTTAACACAACACACTGATGTTTACAATAATATACCCAAACGATATTTCCTAGTTTGTATGCACTGATGATGATGCTTGTTGTTTAAAGGGGCCTGACATCTAGGTCAGCGGCCCTTAATGGTACGAAATGTGACAAAATATAATGGAAACTTACAAGTTTAAAAACATCCACATACCAGAATTCAAAACGTGATGACGAGGAATGAATAGATGAATATGAATTTAAAACAATCAGTGGATCGATCCGGAATGCCTCACATTCCCAGAAACTAGCGTAAAACAATGATATTACTGATGAAGTGACTGCTTTTAAAGCATAATCCTGAATCAATGATACTTGATGTCTAAGGGGGTCAAACTTCAGGTCATCGGACCCTCATAATGGTACTTATCGCTAGTAAAGTAGAACCATGGTATTCGTTATGCTGCTGTACTAATCAAAAGTAGCGTAGATTCGCGGTATTCCTCACATTATGGTACTACTCACAGGTAATGTAATACACACATGTGTTTCTCACATGGCGGTGCCACTTGCAGGCAACGCAAACCTATGGTGTGCCTCACATCGGTGTACTAATCACAGGGACTCGTTAATATCCCGTAATGTTCCTCACATGGTGGGTTCTAATCATAGGCAACGCAGACCCACGGTGTCGCTCATATAGTGGTACTATTCACAGGCAACGTAAGCCCGTGGTGTTCCGCATGTAGCGGTACAAATCACGGGTACTGTAAATCTCATCCTGATTCACACTCTGTTGCTATTAATCACAAACCTATTGTGTACCTAACATAGTGGTACTATTGCAAGTGAAGGTGACCCATAGTGTTCTCCGCGTGATGGTACTAATTACAAGTAGTCTCATGGTTCTAATTCGATCATCACTTGGTCACCCCTTTTAGTCGCCTCTTATGACAGGCAGGGGATACCGTGGGTGTATTCTTTGTCTGCGGCCCCCACCCACAGGAGGATGTGTGTTTAGTCCGCGAGAGCTATTCTATTTCGCTCAAGTCCGCCGGCAAGCCGGTTAGTACCGCCCTATCCTCCACCTGGGACGCGCCACGTGGGAGTATCACCTCTACCACTGCTACGCCAGCGTAGTAGGTTCTTGGTGTATGCACTTCTTGCACAGATATTGTGTATGTTCGGTTCGACATATGTGGGGCGAACGATTCCATTACTGTTTCGAAACTCGCTAAATACAAATCCCAAAGTTTCTTGCCAGATCAAAACCTAACATGCAGTCTTCGATTACAAACTACCCAGACACTACTTCCTACCATTGAAAAAACAAGTTAAAGGAAATTAAAAGAGAAAATGAAGGAATATCTATGTTAGTGTACTGTATGGCTCCCTTCTAAGCTGCACAGAAAATTTTATTATGTTCCGTTCTTTGTATGTTATAGAGTGGCAGTCCTTCATATAAACTAGAATTGCTATATATTTTCCCAAAACACAGAGTCGGATTTTAATTATTTATAATATGTGTCCAATTTTGTAATTCCATTTGCCAGCATTATCGTTACGATATCCAAGACGTCAGTTGTGTTAACAACAGATCGGTGTCCTGCTGCGACCTCGCCTCGCCTCAAAATACTGCCTCACATCGGTGTACTAATCACAGGGACTCGTACTATCCCGTAATGTTCCTCACATGGTGGGTTCTAATCACAGGCAACGCAGACCCACGGTGTCGCTCATATAGTGGTACTAATCACAGGCAACGTAAGCCCGTGGTGTTCCGCTTGTAGCGGTACAAAACACGGGTACTGTAAATCTCATCCTGATTCACACTCTGTTCCTATTAATCACAAACCTATTGTGTACCTAACATAGTGGTACTATTCGCAAGTAAAGGTGACCCATAGTGTTCTCCGCGTGATGGTACTAATTACAAGTAGTCTCATGGTTCTAATTCGATCATCCCTTGGTCCTCTTTCTTGCGGCTGCGAGAAGGCAGTGCAGTGCGCGGTGACGCCACACAGCCGAACTCTTCTTAACTGCGAGCTTAAACACTGGATTGAGGTGGCGTCACACCGGCGCTTCCTGTACTCCACTGCAATAGACGACGAGTGAACTGTCCTGAAAAATGAGATTGATAGAGCTGCTGAAGGGAAGTTAGGAAAAATGGATCAATGGATAACTCATTAGATACTAGACCTGATTGACGAACGGCGAAAGTACAAGAATGCAAGATATGAGGAGAGCAGAAAGGCGAATGAAGTGTGAAATCGGTAGAAAGTGCACGACAGCTAAGAATGAATGGTAGCAAGAGACGTACAAGGATGTTGAAAGTTGTATGCTTGTCGAACGGTAGATGCTGAATACATGAAAAAATAACCAAACCCTTGGAGAAAGGAAAACTAGGTATATTATGAGCTAATATGGAAAACCACTTGCAGGGAACGGGGACAAGGGAGAAAGACGACAGGAGCATATTCAACACCTGTACGTGAAGCGAAACAAGCACATGATCAAGTTCTGAAGAATCAGAGGCTGTTGATTCAGATGAAACGGGAGATCTAATTTTGAGGTCAGAATTCGACAGGACTTTGCGAGCCCTTATTAGGAAATCAAAAATCATCTGGAAATGCTGATATTCCTTACGATATACTGACTTGCCTTCAGAGAAACGAGCATGTCGAGGTTATTCCACTTACAGTATTAGATTCATGATATAGGGGAAGTGCCATTTGATGTTGTTATACTTATTCCAAGGAAAGCAGGTGCTGACAAGTGCTAAAACCACCGCACCATTAGTTTAGTACGGTATCTCACGATTGCAATACTTTAACACGTTCTATTTACATAAGAATGGGAAGACAACTTGAAACTGAGTTGGGAGGAGATCAGTTTGGCTTCAGAAGAGATGTAGGAACACGTGAAGCAGTCCTGACATTATATCTATATAAAAGGATCGAATTAAGAAGGACAATATCACGTACATGACATTCGTAGATCTAGAATAGATATTCGATAACGTTGATTGGACAAGGCTATATGATATCCTAAACGTGATCGGAATCAGATACTGAGAATGAAGGATAAATTGCAATCCGTAAAAAGTTAGTCAGCAGTGATGGAAATCGAGAGCTATGAAAAAGGAGCAGTAATCTATAAAGGAGTGAGGCAAGGCTGTAATTTGGCCCCCTTCCTTTTCAATATTTTGTATAGAACAGGCGGTAAAGAAATCAAACAGGAATTTAGAAAGTGAAACCCAATCCAAGGACAGGAAATTAAAACTATGAATTTTGCCGATGATATTACTTAATCTGAGTCTCCAGAAGTTCTGGAAAAATTGCTGAATGGTATAAACACTGTCTTGGAGAGGGAGTACAAGACGAAAATAAATAAACAAATAAATAAGTCATGGCTCGCGGATTAGTAGTCACTGCAGTCACATCCTATTTCGTGAAAGGTGGGTAACGGCTCAGTGGCCTAGTAAGTATTCCTAACAGTCGGGATACCAGTTGCTAGGGAATAATAATAATAATAATAATAATAATAATAATAATAATAATAATAATAATAATAATAATAATAATAATAATAATAATAATAATGTTGTACGTTGGATATTCAGCCCAAAGGCTGGTTTGATCCTCTACAGCTCCAGCAACAGCTGTCAGATAGCCTAGGTCTCACTGAGGAGGCATACTAGGGAAGTGAGGAGTGAGGTAGTTTCCCGTTGCTTTCCTCACTGAGCCAGAAGTTTTTATTACATATCAGTCTGCCAAGCCCACTGAAATGTATGCACCAACCGATCCTATGAGCGATATTTACACACCATTCATAACAGGGACTGGCTGCATAAGGAATGGCATTACTGGCTTCGCTCATACCTCTGTCACTTTCATATTGTCAAAGCCAAGCATGAGACTGCTGGAAGGATGTAATTTTTACAGTGCACTTATGTCTTCCGGTATGGGCTAGAATAAATCTGTTACGTTCAATAATAATAATAATAATAATAATAATAATAATAATAATAATAATAATAATAATAATAATAAATACCGAGCTCGATAGCTGCAGTCGCTTAAGTGCGGCCAGCATCCAGTATTCGGGAGATAGTAGGTTCGAACACCACTGTCGGCAGCCCTGAAAATGGTTTTTCGTGGTTTCCCATTTTCACACCAGGCAAATGCTGGGGCTGTACCTTAATTAAGGCCACGGCCGCTTCCTTCCCACTCCCAACCCTTCCCAGTCACATCGTCGCCGTAAGACCTATCTGTGTCGGTGCGACGTAAAACAACTAGCAAAATAATAATAATAATAATAATAATAATAATAATAATAATAATAATAATAATAATAATAATAATAATAATAATAATAATGGCTATTCTTCTAGGCTGTGCTGGGTATCATTTTATTGGCTAAAATTATGTTTCATCATCAACTCTAGGTACATGCTAAACAACTCGGTGACCTGCTATGTATTCCTGTGTACGTGGTAAATAGTTGACTATTAACTTGCCTGAATTTACACGTGGTTCAGTACTGGTAAGTTTCTATTGACTCCTGCATGTGTTGTACATCTGTGACATGTATAAATGGCCTAAAAGAATTGATAACCACTTACCGATCCATACTAAATTGGTATTTTTCAGTGAAACAAGTATCGAATCCGGAATGTCTCAATCCGCAGAGTAGAAATTATGCAATGAGCATTTAAAGGCTGGTGGTGAAACGGTTTTATTACCTATGGTACTTCAGACGTCTAATTCTCTCTTCCTCATATCCTTCCTAGCTGAAATGTAAATTGGATCCCCCGATGTCGTAATTACTTGTTCATAACCTCTATGCGTAGAATATCTACTCCTTTGCAGATCTCATGTCTCTGGCTTTAATTACTGTGTATATCTAAGATGGTAAACTCCGGTTTCTTATTGCACATGTTAATGTTATATGAAAGCAATTCCCTGCGTATACTTGTAAGAAATGAGTAAATCATCCTCAAATCTGTTCAATGTAATAATAATAATAGGGACATGACCAGAATCGCTCTTTATGGGTAGAAGCATCGAAAGAGGCATATCTCTTACTGATCGTTGTTAAGGTAGAATCACGTACAGTTGAAGCTTAATCTATAGTTAAAATAGAGGAAAGGGATTTCACAAAATTATAATTGTATTACACAAAGAGTGAACTGCACCAGGTGACATACTAGGCAGAGGTTTAAGTGGCGAGGAAGCTAGTTCAGAACGTGCGTTATTCAACGAGGTACGGCGTTCAGACTCGTTGTCCAATGGGGCAGAGATTTGTTGAGCTCCAACAGTTTTCCTATTGACTTCTCCCTTAGGAGACTCTTCCTCGCTACCTACATTCGCCGTAGTGGGTTGATCAGTTTTGGGAGGAACTTCCCCAGTTAACATGTCATATCCTAAGGATATGGCAAGCTGGGGACTGGATAGGGTTCTAAAATGCACTCAAGTTACAATAAGAACACCAGGTTAAGGCGGCTTAATGCCAAGAGTTAATATATTGAAATTTCCCAAAGTTATTCACTGTACAATATATACATCTATATATACAACACTTGAAACTAACTTGATCATGAATTAGGGAACTTCCTAAACCTGCACAACTTTCTCTCTAGCTAAAAGTTCTTAGTTCCCTATTTAGTTCATTCAATACTAGTTAATACTTATCTTCCGAGCGGCGGAAGTCTTCTACGACGTCTTCTTTCTTGAAGCCTGAGTTTTATTATCACACGTTCGCACACGCCGTTACACTTCTTCCCTTCACTGGTTCCCCCAAGAGATACAGTTCTGATTTACAATGTTACAGTCCAGGCTAATCACTAGGTGATTGAGTTCATATGTTGTACTGGAACCTGTCGATTCGTGGTTACCTCTTCCCTACTGACCGGCCCAATCTTGTACAGTCTTATCCCTGTTTCCTTGATAATAGGAGACTGTAGTCCCTGAGAGATGCTTCCCTCTAGCCTCCTCTGTGTAGTTAGTGTCTATTGAGTGGGTTCCTCCAGAGAACTTCACTCCTATTGAAGAACAGCCAAAGTCCTTAATTGTCACCCTTTACTTTACGTCTTTACTAGAGCAGTAGAGATTATGTGCTTCCACTGCTTGTCAGAATCCGTTACTTTTCCCTGGTCGCGTAAGCCTAATTTACTTAAAAGGCTTCCCTTATTTTCTCGTCAATTTACAGGATCGCTAATGCGTTCCCTTCACCTGACTACTCTTTTACAGGAGTGTTCAGACTCCTGACGTATTGTCTAAGAGTATTATTATTAATGATAATATCCCTGACTTCGAACTTCACTTCAAGTTCTGTTCGCGACCTGACTGGCTCAATGTCCCCGCCAGACCTTCAGCTTCCTTCCCAACTACCTCCTCTGACTGTGAGCTATCAACTAACTAACTGATTACCTCTCTCTGCTCTCCCTTAAGTTAATTCTGTATTTCGCTGTTGCTATGCTCAGCCGAACTTTGAACCCTGTGTACTTCTGATTTGTCTTATTCTCATTGGCTGGCAGCATCCCTTCCCAGAGGGAATTCTCAACCTTCTTAATTGTTCCAGAAGGTCGAACCTCGGAATTTTCCCTGTACTACGTGCGGTTTAAGCCGCTCTCTGTCATCCTTGACCATGTACATACAGTGATAAGGAATGACCAATATCCTGTGTTTGTTCAAACATTTCACCACTGCCTGAAAGCTCAGAACTGCATCTCTTTTAGTAATTCCCAATGAATATTTCAATATCATTTTCTTACACATATAATTATTTCTTCTGGATGTCTTAAGTCCTATTTTCATTTTCAGACTCAAAATTTCTTATATCTACTTTTATTTCTGCACTGTGAGGTCGCGGTTCGAATTTATTTTCGAACCGCGTGCTCACGACTTATGACATGCGGGAGTGCCTGATCAGCGATACGACACCTCCCCCCTTCGGAAAAGAAGTGTGTGCGTCCACATGACGCAGGCACTTCTCTTTTACACTTGCTTGTAATGACTTTCTTATTGTATACTCTTTTCTGTTCCCTTGAGGGGTTCCTAAACTCCCTTCTGATAATCACTTGTAATTTACTGTTATACTCTTGTGCGTGACTTCTTACCAAGGGGTGGTTGCACCTGACTGATAGTGTCATCTTCACTTTCCATTTCATGAATACTGACACGACCTGTGACAGGTCTACTTCTATCGAAATGTACTACTAAGTCATCATCAGAACTTTTAGCTCTAATTTTGCTTTCATTTACAATCTTTTGTGTGAGGCAAATTTTAGTACAACACCCCGAGGTATCTTTCCAACATTTCTTATATGTTGGACCTAGATAGAGGGGACAACATTTACAACAAGTTAAAATTCCTATCATTATTATTATAGCTATCACTGTCCATACTATAATCTTGTAAATATTGAAATGTGAATACAATTGATTGAATTGCAAATCCTTTTCTTTCTCAGTAATAAATTTTTCTAAATCTTCTACCTTTCTACTCGTATATTTGAGTTCATTTTCATGCACTAATATGTTACGTAAAGGGATTTCTTTTAAATCTAGTTCTGGTAATTTTAAGTTTACATTTAAATGCTCACAACAATCATATGTTAGGAACAGATCAGGAACTATGTCCTTTCTATTAGTGGTATTAACCTGAGTTGTAGATTTTAGTTTTATATTTGGCCCGTAGGCAGTGCAAGTTTCGTAAAAGGTGAGAATACCTACTCCCTTTATTGTGACATCACTTGTGTCTTTACATACCATTGTGAATTTAGTTGGTTTTGTGGTTACATAAATATATTTATTTCTACTGATTGACATCCAAAAAGACTGTTGCACTTGCACTATATCTTTGGGACAGTTTGTTGGCATGGAGCTAGTACCAGTTAATAAAGTTAAAATACAATCATCTTCTCCATGAGTAATTTTTAAAGGAAAGTCTAATGGACATACATTTTTATCGTCAGAAATTGCCTTACATTTGAGCATTTGGTCCTTGGACAAATAAGTATATAGTTGTTGTTCTTCACTTATCATAATAAATTCTGATGTTGGCCTTATTATAATAAATTGATGACTTTCTCTTGTTACTGGTGTGGGGAAAGGAAGAATCTTGTACACCTTGAAATTCTTTTCGTCACTGAGAGGAGTTGTGAGTACATATATTAAGACATTTTGGTTAATGATAGCCTGCAACTGGGCTATCTTGTAAATTAAATACTCATGAGTTGTGCCCAATTCAAATGGTAGGGTCATCTTCTGAGGGAGTTGCCCTAATGCTTTTTTATAAGCTTTAATTATTTCTGCAGGGCTTAAAATCTGAACATGAATGATTCCTAGTTGAGCATATGTAATGGCTGAGGTTATCACGTTATACTGTTCGTGTAATTGGACTAATAAGTCCTCAATTTCTATTAAATGTTGATTAATGTTTACTTCAATGCTAAGTTGGTCGTAAGCTTGTTCTAACTGTTCGGTTTCATTTTTTTTATAAAACTTTTAATTTGTTCCAGACTTTGACTAAGTTTTAATTCATTGTTGGTGACGTCATATAGTGTACTGTTCACTGACTGGAGTGTTGAACGCACGACCAACATTTGGTCTTTCGGAATTTTAATCATTGATATCTGTTCTTTTTATTAAGTTAATTAACATGCCGACAGTGTTTCGGTTCCGGTACTTACTACGTTGATTAATCTATGTGTATTAATTCTCTTTTATTTCATTTGCCTCTCAAGTCTGATACCTTCCTTTCTGCGCGTTGTCCATTTCCAATATTGAGGAAAGCAACGGGAAACTATCTCACTTTTTATTCTCTGGTAAGCCTCTTTGGTGACACTTAGGTCATCCACACTTGTTCATGGTGGATCTGTTGAGGATCCAACCAACCTTCGGACTGGCTATACAATATGCATATACACCTATTCCTTACACACAATTATCCCTTTTGATATTACTGCACTACTTGCGTATTTTGCCAGTTCTATCGGATTTAGAAAAAGAACAGAAGAGTTAAATTCAACATCTCTTATTGTCTCGCAGTACTGACCTAACACTGTCTTGTTATCTAGACTAAAACTCCACTATGAGGTTGACAGTCTATATTTCGTTTCCACATTGTTCAATTGAACACATATAGCCTACTGTATTATGTGAGCTTCTGCAATCACAATTGCCATAGTGAACTACAAACACTACAATAGTAACTTCCTTCTAATGCGGGTTACGCTCACCATATTATGTGGTACGCATGTGGTATTTCTCTAATGAATGATTCCCATGCCGACGTTCGTGTCCTGCACGTGGTTTTACCAAGTGCAGACACCACCATAATTCATACATGTGCTCTAACTTGTTCACCCCTGTTGGGTTATTATGTAATTTATCTCCCGTATATACACTTGCTGTGGTCAAGTCTGCTTAATACATTCTCTTATCAGCAGTAAGGCGTGCTGTGTTTACTAACAGCGATTCGTGCTGAGGGTTTCAGCATCTCTTTATCTACTAGGTACCGTTATGTTAGCTTTGATTGACAAAGTCATTCATTCTACTTCCTCCTACAGCTAGCCCACACTCTATTATTATTATTATTATTATTATGGGTATAGTTTTCACTTTTAATTAGGCCTTTCAGAATGGCTTGCCTTATGCACACGCTAATTTATTATGCCTCCTTGTCTGTCGCGTTATATAGTTGTGTGAACGACATGTTCCACTGTGAGGTTGAGATTTCACATCTCATCCCAACAATGTCCAATATAGGACTTAGGATACTGTTTTTAGGTGTTAGATAGTCACGTGGACTTAGGGTGGCTAGCCCTATAAGGTAGTGACTTTCGACTTCGGAGTTGCCTGCTATATTTGCAAGAGAACATAAATTTCAATTTCAAGAGTAGTACTAACATGTTCTATGGTGTCTACGCTCAGATGAGCCTTATCATGACAGGGTTTTCTTTCTTTGGAGTTCTGCCCAAGTAGGGTATACTCCGCTTTGTTTCCTTCATGTGGGAACGTACTGGATCGGCTATGTGCCGTCTTATCTCAATATCATTCGTTTGCTAACACAGTGGTAGTTCAACTTATCTTTCACTCATTCTTATCTGTTAAGGTCACTCATTCATTCGAGTATGGCACTTCTCTAGTTTGTTTATTACAAGTTATTACGTGTCATGTGTTACAGAATTGTTACGTACCCTGGTACAGGATGTTCAAAAACAACGGTCATTGCTAAGTTGCTTTGACATACTATCAGACTGGGTGTGTATGAAATTTAATTGTCAGTCATATTATAGGATTCTCTAATATATGGTAGGGTAAACCATACCCTAAGTTGCGAGAATACGTATGGGTCATGTCCTCGCTGCTCATGACTCTTTTATGAAAGGAGCTGTCCAGTTACGCGCACTGCGTCCTGCGCACCGATATTCTAGGCCCTTCTGATTTAGGTTGAAATTCTATACTCCCCTGGAAATTTAGCACGATGGTTTGGCTGAGTATTTCATATAACTCCACCAGCAACCTTCGATAGTTCCAAAAAGCCATAGGGGTAGAAGGGGGTGTCGTCTACCGTGGCCGAAATAAGGGCCATTACATTTTTGGAGGTGGCCTAACTAATGAAGAGTTTGAGGCGATTTTGGTGTACTTTTATGAGTTTGCCTCTGTTGTTCATTCTTAGCAAGCAATTTACACCGTCTACTTTTTCTACTGTGTAAGGGCCTCGATAAGGCTGTGAAAATTTAGAGCTACGTCCTCGGCGTAGAGTTTCATCTCTAAGGAGTACTTTATCTCCTATCTGAAAAGTTACCTCATGTAATTTCTTATCATAAATTTCCTTCTCTCTTTCTTTATTACTAATGAGAGTTTTCCTAGCAATTTCCTGGTTCTGCTGTAACCTATGCGTTAGCTCTTCTACTACATTCTGATATTCATTATAGGTGGCTTCTGGCTTACGCTGTAGTATACCAGGAATATTCGCCTTTCGACCGAAAATTAATTCATAGGGCGTGAACCCTGTGTTTGTATGTGGAGTAGTATTGTACACAAATGTAGCAGTGGGGAGATACTTATCCCAATCGTTCTGCTCTGAGCATATATAATGCCGCAAGTACTCCACTAGTGTGCGATGCGCTCTCTCTATGCTACCGTTAGATTGTGGGTGAAAAGCGGTAGTGTGCACCTTCTCTATTTTTAATAATCTGCACATTTTCTTGAACGTTTGGCTCATAAAGTTGCTACCCATATCGGTTAGTATAATGTTGGGAATCCCAAAAATACTGACTACGTTCATTACTAGTGCCCTAGCTATAGTTTCCGCCTCTTGATTAGGGATCGGAATAGCTATTAAATATTTGGATAACAGATCTTGGCACGTGAGAATAAAGCGATTAGAATTCTCGGTCACCGGGAGTGGGCCTACCACGTCCATTGCCACCTTTTCAAATACAGTCTCGGGAGTGTCGGTCACCTGCAGTGGAGCTTTAACTGCTGGGCCTACGATTTTGTTTTTCTGACAGGAAGGACAAGAACGTATGAATTTCTCTATGTCCTTCTTCATACCTGGCCATTGGACTATTTCTTTAATTCGGGCCAACGTTCTAGTCATGCCCTGATGACCACCCACAAGTGAACAATGCGCTTCCCGTAAAATGTTCAGCTTCTCTTCTTCAGTGAGATTCTGAACCTCTACTTCAGGTGAACCTTCCTGTTCCGGTTCCTCAGCTCCCTCTGGCTCAGCATTTACGGGGCTGGGATTACGGTTTCGATTCTCGTCTGACCTCTCTGCTTGTGCGTCCTCGAGGTCATACTTCCTAGAGTTTCCTTCCTGTTCACCTGTTAATACGGCTTCTTGGCCTTCAGCGCTTACTACCCTTACCGCTGTCTCAGGTTCCGTCTTTTCTACTCTTTCGGATTCTATTGGGATTCTGCTTAACGCATCTGCGTTCTTATTAGTTTTTCCCATTTTGTATACAATCGTAAAATCGTATTCCGCTAATTTCAATCTGAACCTGATCAGCCGCGAAGATGGGTCCTGAACATTGAATACCCACTTCAGCGGTTTGTGGTCTGTAACCACTGTGAAATGTCTGCCTAACAAGTAAGGCCTAAAATATTTAACTGCCCACACAATGGCTAGGAGTTCCTTCTCTGTTACAGAGTAATTTTTCTCTGCCTTGTTCAGTGTTCGACTTGCATAAGCTACCGGCAAGTCTTTTCCTAACTCTCCTTGTGAGAGCACGGCACCGATTGCTTCTCCACTTGCATCCGTAGTTAGGATGAACGGTTTCGTGAAATCAGGGTACTGCAGCACTGGCTGCTCTGTCAGCTTCTGTTTTAATATACAGAAAGCAGTCTCTTGTTTATCGGTCCACACGTAAGGGACGTTGTTTTTCAAGAGTTCATACAGCGGCTTCGCGATTTTACTGTACTCGGGTATAAATCTGCGGTAATAGCCACTTAATCCCAGAAATCCCTTGAGCTGTTTAGTGGTGGTGGGTCTAGGAAAGTTCTTCACCGCTTCCACTTTTCGCTCATCCGGTTTAACACCGTCTTTTGTTACTATATGTCCTAAAAATGCTACTTCCGTGCGCAAAAATTCGCACTTATCTGGCTGTAGCTTCAGATTGTGTTCTCTGAGTCTCTGAAAGACCTCTCTGAGTCTTTGATGGTGCTCTTCTATAGAGCTCGAGTATAAAAGAATATCATCCAGATAAACCAGAACTTTAACTCCTAATAAGCCTGCCATGGCTGTATTCATCATCCTAACAAAGGTACTTGGGGCATTAACCAACCCCATGGGCATTCTAACGTACTGGTAGTGGCGTCCTAATGCTGAGAAAGCCGTCTTCTCACGATCTTCCGGACGTACTAGAATTTGGTGATATCCGGACGCGAGATCCATGGTAGAGAAGTAGCGTGCTTTCCCTAGTGCGTCTAACAATTCGGTGATTAGGGGAATGGGATACGCAGACCCTATGGTTACGCTATTTAATTGACGATAATCCAGGCAAATTCTATATTTCTGCTTCCCTGAGGCGTCCATTTTCTTGGGCAAAATTAATAATGGCGCATTCCAGGGACTGGTACTCGGAGTGATTACTCCATCCTCTAACATTTTAGTCACCTGTTTTTGCACTTCGTCTTTCAGTGCTTCGGGAATTCTATAAGGCCTAACGTTTATAGGGGGTTGATTCTCCTTTATATCTATCCTATGCTCTAAGATAGTTGTGTACGTCAATTTATCTCCTTCGAGATGAAATACATCATTATATTCGGCGCAAATCGCATATAGTTTTTCTCTGTCCCTAGGCGATAAATGATCTACCCTTAATTGCTCTATGAGCCTCTGTTCACGAGACTTATTTTCATGTTGCTGCGATACTTGTTCTACCGTGCACACTTCTGCTTGGATACGGGTTTCGTTCCACTGTACTTGGTGGATATTTATTAACGGGCTATCAAATGTCACTTCAGTATCGCGAGTATTTAAGATACTCACTATAGCTTTGCGATTGGGTGCTCGAGTTACACAACTAGCAAGGTACACCCCTGGCAGTAGCTCTTCCTTATCTATTATTCCCTCTGCCAGCGCTTTATCAGTATTTACCGATACTATTGTTTCTGTCCTCGGTTGGAGGCTGATAACTTGATTCGGAGGGATCCTCTTAGTTATGCAGTACTGTTCTCCATTTATTTCCGCTTCGCCCCTCTTATAATTCAATATACTATTCTTGAGTACATTCCGCCCTATAATGGCATCATATTGTAGGGGTACTTTTTTATTAACCACATGAAATTCATTAAAGTTTTCCCCTATAAGAAGGTCAACTGTGCCCTTGGTTCGGATTTCTTGGGCATCCGTACCTCTTACTTTTGCGCCTATTCTACGCACTTCTGTTTTGGAAGGTGAAAATTGATCTTTTAAAAGAGATATTGGACTTCCTGTGTCCAATAAGCATTGCAGTAGACTTTTACAGTCTCTCAGCCCAATTTCTATAGTGCCTTCAGGTTCATTCGTAGAGTTTTCGCTTATTACACGAACATGACAGACTTCCTGGACACTTAGTCCCATAGGATATATCTGTTCAAAAATTTCAACGTACCCTTCCTTGAAATTTATAATACTGTCCTGCAGTAGGTCTCTACCTATTATTCCATCAACAGACAGTCTGAAATCATCTCCTACAATGTGGAATTCGGGGTAATATTCCCCTATCTGCAAAGTAGCGCAACCTCTTGTGCGCGAGCTTCGCCCCGTGATTCCGGCCAATTCTAATTCTGATTTCCTATGATAGATCTCTCTTTTAGGCACGGTATGTTCTTTTAGAAGGCTCACATCTGCCCCGGTATCTACTAAAAATCGAAAGGGCCTTTTTCTCTCTTTGGCATAGACCAAGATCGAGCCCAAGCGATCATGTTCTGCACTGCTCTGTCCCTGACAGTGCTGTGTTCGGTCAGGCCTTCTATTTTCCTTACTTACTTCTCTGATTTTCCGTGGGCTGGACGTTGTGCGGGACCCGTGATCTTGCCCTGAGTCACGGTCCCGTACTTGTTTAAAACCCTAGAGGGCTGGTCCCTTTCTCTCCACTGGGAGCCATTTCCCGTTCGAGCCGGCGGCTTTCCTTTGGTTCGCGATCGGCTCTGCGTACGTTGGTTCGTAGGAGGCCTTTCTCCCTTGTCACGAAACCAACAGGTACGCTGTCTGTGTCCCTTTCGCCCACATATAAAGCATTTCCGTGCATCCAGTTGGTGAAATTCTTCCCAGCATTCGGATTGCACGTGCCCCAATTTATTACAGTTGTAACACCTAACTATTTTACACACCTTTATTTCATGCGGACTGCTTGTACCTTCCGTACGCCTGGACCTACATTTCTCCGGTGCATGGCCCGGTTTCTTACAATGTTTGCAAACTTGAGGGCCCTTTTCTTTCGGTTTGGCAGCCCTACAGTCTCGGGCTACGTGTCCTTCGCGATTACAATTGTAGCACACTACTCTTACATTAGCCTTCCTATAAGGTCTATGTCCTGAGGACTTAACGTTAGTGGTAGTTGGGTTTTTGTTTCCTGACGGTGGTTTATATCCACTCGCGGAACCTTTCGCCCCCATTATTTGTTGCTTAGCCTTTTGAGAGACTATTGCGGTTTCCTCTTCCAAGGCTATATCGATAGCTTGTTCCACAGTTTGGGCGCCCCTACTTTTTATTAAATTTTGGATCCTCTCATCTCGCAACCCTTGCACAAAACTAGCTTTAATTAGTCTCCTAATAAATTTAGCTTGGTTTTCTCCTACTGTTGGAGACTCGTCCTTTATCGCGGTGTCACGGAGATTTGTTCCGATCTTATCTATTCTGTGAGACCATTGCGATATGGATTCCCCTGGCTGTTGCCTAGCTGCAAATAGCTGGCAAGCATAAAAATCTACTGTTCTACGCTCACAATAGTATTCTTCTAGTGCGGCCTTAATTTCAGGCCAAGTTCGCACATCTGACCGTACTAACAATTTACTTCGGGCTTCCTTCGTAATTTTTGTCAAAATTAATTTATAGAACAGGCCTCTTTTATCTGGCCTTACTACCTCTAATGCGGTTTCTACCGTTTCGCAAAATTCCCTCAATCTATGGGGTTGTGACCCATCAAATTCTGTATTGATAATGCGTAAAGCCTCAGTCACTGACATATACTGCTCAACATGTCCTAAGTCATCATGATCACTTATTTGGCTAGGAGCCGGACTGGCTGATCTAACTGACCCTTCCATTTTATAAATGTGGCTTCAACTCACCCTACTGTTGATTGTTGAGCTCTGGAACTGGGCTCTGCTTCCTTTATGCAACACACCAGCTGCCTCTCAGTGCACGAACAAGGTTCTTCCTCTCCTTTCCAGCTACAAGACTTGTTACTCGAACAGTTGTAAGACCTCTGAAACAGTTGATAAGAGAATCAATTTTCAGCTTAAACTCGTTAACCTATGGGCAATCACTTTGCAGTAGTACAATTTAATTAGTGCATTCACCCCACACCTGACACCAGAATTTTTAAGTCCACTTGTCATATCCTAAGGATATGGCAAGCTGGGGACTGGATAGGGTTCTAAAATGCACTCAAGTTACAATAAGAACACCAGGTTAAGGCGGCTTAATGCCAAGAGTTAATATATTGAAATTTCCCAAAGTTATTCACTGTACAATATATACATCTATATATACAACACTTGAAACTAACTTGATCATGAATTAGGGAACTTCCTAAACCTGCACAACTTTCTCTCTAGCTAAAAGTTCTTAGTTCCCTATTTAGTTCATTCAATACTAGTTAATACTTATCTTCCGAGCGGCGGGAGTCTTCTACGACGTCTTCTTTCTTGAAGCCTGAGTTTTATTATCACACGTTCGCACACGCCGTTACACTTCTTCCCTTCACTGGTTCCCCCAAGAGATACAGTTCTGATTTACAATGTTACAGTCCAGGCTAATCACTAGGTGATTGAGTTCATATGTTGTACTGGAACCTGTCGATTCGTGGTTACCTCTTCCCTACTGACCGGCCCAATCTTGTACAGTCTTATCCCTGTTTCCTTGATAATAGGAGACTGTAGTCCCTGAGAGATGCTTCCCTCTAGCCTCCTCTGTGTAGTTAGTGTCTATTGAGTGGGTTCCTCCAGAGAACTTCACTCCTATTGAAGAACAGCCAAAGTCCTTAATTGTCACCCTTTACTTTACGTCTTTACTAGAGCAGTAGAGATTATGTGCTTCCACTGCTTGTCAGAATCCGTTACTTTTCCCTGGTCGCGTAAGCCTAATTTACTTAAAAGGCTTCCCTTATTTTCTCGTCAATTTACAGGATCGCTAATGCGTTCCCTTCACCTGACTACTCTTTTACAGGAGTGTTCAGACTCCTGACGTATTGTCTAAGAGTATTATTATTAATGATAATATCCCTGACTTCGAACTTCACTTCAAGTTCTGTTCGCGACCTGACTGGCTCAATGTCCCCGCCAGACCTTCAGCTTCCTTCCCAACTACCTCCTCTGACTGTGAGCTATCAACTAACTAACTGATTACCTCTCTCTGCTCTCCCTTAAGTTAATTCTGTATTTCGCTGTTGCTATGCTCAGCCGAACTTTGAACCCTGTGTACTTCTGATTTGTCTTATTCTCATTGGCTGGCAGCATCCCTTCCCAGAGGGAATTCTCAACCTTCTTAATTGTTCCAGAAGGTCGAACCTCGGAATTTTCCCTGTACTACGTGCGGTTTAAGCCGCTCTCTGTCATCCTTGACCATGTACATACAGTGATAAGGAATGACCAATATCCTGTGTTTGTTCAAACATTTCACCACTGCCTGAAAGCTCAGAACTGCATCTCTTTTAGTAATTCCCAATGAATATTTCAATATCATTTTCTTACACATATAATTATTTCTTCTGGATGTCTTAAGTCCTATTTTCATTTTCAGACTCAAAATTTCTTATATCTACTTTTATTTCTGCACTGTGAGGTCGCGGTTCGAATTTATTTTCGAACCGCGTGCTCACGACTTATGACATGCGGGAGTGCCTGATCAGCGATACGACAAACAATAGGGTAACCTTACTGGACAATTCAGAAAGATTTTCAAGAACAACACTAGCTTCCTTCCTTTGAATGTCATTCAACTTCAGAGACAATAGATCGTTAACTCTATTAGAAAAATGAAATAACCTTGCTTGCACACGTTTAATTTGGTTAGGAGACGGGTCATTTTCTTCAAAAAAGGTAATTACAGATGACAGCTCAGTAGTGTTGTCAGTGATCGTGGAGAGAGAGTCGTCAATTTCTTTCTCTCCCAAGGTGGGGATGGAAATGGGCAAATCAAGGGACTCTCTAAGCTTATTGGTGTCTACCGCAACCGTGCCTCCAGATTGCACATTTCTGATTGTTAATTCATAGATCAACTCCTCCTTGCGCAAATAGCTGAGATGGAGGACATCGCGAGGGCCGGGCATGATGACCAAAATTTAACAATTTTGAAAAATGAAAAAGAAAAGTCCAGCGACAGAGAAAATTTAGAGTTCAAGAGCAGAGCAATGTGTAGCCGTCAAAGGGGCTAATTTGAGACCCATTCAACCACACTCTGCTACCACTTGTAACGGAGATTTCCGTGGTAGTTAGAGGTGAAAGAAGGTGCTGGGATGAATAGGTCTCAACCTACGAAATTAAAGTTAATTAAAAATTTAACAAGGTTATATTTTCTTTTCAAAATCAAGAAATAACAATTATAACAGGTAGTCAGTAGCCTAGCAACAATTCGAGAATGTACAATTACAGTGTTACAGGATTTGGGCTCCGAGAGCCAGACACATAATTCTTGAGCAATTAGCCCTACTTTAGCCAGATACCAGGTTTGACAAAGGGGCAGAAACCCCAATCATAGTAAGGAGCTCTTGCTCCCTATTACTCAGTAAAGCCTGCTCGAGGCACACAGAAATCAAAATTTTAAGAAAGAACAACCCGCTCTTAAAGTTCAAGCCTATCAAAGGCCACACCAAACTCCACTTTCAAGTTGACCTCCAAACACAAATAACACAGGGGTAAAAATACCCAACCTACTGAGGCCTATCCAGTGAAGAAACAGGACAATTACATGGCCTCCAAAATACCAACTTGAGAGGAGGCGAAACTGCACTCCTAATATACTTCACTAAAACCTACTTGGCACTAGGCCGCTAATGCAACGGCTAATCCCATACTAAAGAGGTGACTTATATAAGAAAACGTTTTACATTACATTAGGAGGGAAGAAACGGTTGTGAAAATAAGTTCACCTCAAAGCTATATGAGTGGGAGCTCGAAAGGGTTAAGCACTCTCCATCCCAATTTGTAGTTTAAAAAGATAGAATTGATACCAAGTGTCTTTACATTTTAAAGGAAAGTTACATGGTAAAAGGCTTCGGTCCTGCCCCGAGAGTTAAACTGCTGAGCTAGCAAGAAAAGAAATTATTAAAAGGCCATTACCTGGTGGTTGAACTGCTGCCCGAAGAAAGAGGCGCTTCCCGCCCCCTGCTACATAATTTACACAATGATAGGTGTTACTGAAGTGGCCCGGAGACCCGAAAATCAGCAGTTTATATACCCTCGTGGAAAGTTCGAGGCGTTTCGTTAATGATAACACCCGCCCACAAGTATTTTATTGGATAATGGCAAAAACTACTACACTAGACGAAGAAGAAACACCTTATTGGTGGAAAATTAATTACAGAAAATCCTTATTGGTCAAATTCAAAACTGGCGGAAAGAAAGGGTTAACATTGCCAACTTAAACAATGGCAGAAATAAGTTTAATAAAGAACAAACTTATAAGTACTAAATTTCTTCAAAAAAAGGTTCCTTCACTTCGCACTAGGGTGCACAATTGTAGTTCTTAAGTAGTGTCCTCTAGAAGAGAATGTTCACACTTCTTGCTACAGATAAAACAAAAATTAATCGAAACTGACATAGTTCAGAACACTTCAAAATTTATGGTAATGACATCTTCTGAGAAATCGTTGAATTAATATGGAAGTTAAAGTTCAGGCTTCCTCCAGTAGAGGAGTTTTAACTGGCGCAAGGTTTGAATTAGCGGCGTGGAGGTGTACCACCCGGTACAATTACCATAATTATTCGCGGAAATACGCACAAAGTGCCGTTAGTGGCGGCTAACAGATTTGTATAGCGCTACGGCAAGTAGTGGAGACTTTGCATGTGCTGTGAAGAACGGTAGTAGGGGTGCATATTTTTTGCCAAGGTCGTGGACACTGAGTTATAATTCACCCGTTTGCAGGGTGCATTCGTCACTCTGGCAGTCTCTTTAGTGTCCGTTAGTTTCTGAGTGTGTATTCAAATACTAAATGATTTTTAATTGCATAATCATGCAGCCAAATGCTTGGGGTGTACCTTAAATAAGGCCACGGCTGCTTCCTTACCACAACGATGAGATAGGAATGTCCTAGGAGTGGGAAGGAAGCGGCCTTTGCCTAAATTAATCTACAGCCTCAAAATTTGCCTGATGTGAAAATGGGAAACCACGGAAAACCATATTCAGGGCTGCCCACAGTGAGGTTCGAATCCACTCTCTCCCTGATGCATGCTCTCAGTTGCGCACCCCTAACCGCATGGCCAACTCGCCCGGTTCACTACAAGTCTCAAACTACTTGCAAACACACGGCATTCTTGATTAACACCAGCGTGATGTTCGACGCAACCGTAGCACTAGTACCGCACTACTTAAGGTTACAGACGACATTCACAATGCGATGGACAAAAAAAAATTACAATCTTAGCTCTTCTTGACTTCTCTAAGGCTTTCGACTCAATTAGCATAAACATACTACTATCTAAGCTATTTAAGCTCCATTTTTCAACAGTCAGGCTAACGTGGATGAATTCATACCACTGGGGCCGTCGGCAGTGTGTGACATAACAGTAATTAATATTCATCTTGGCAATCCGTAGAGTCTGGTGTCCAGCAGGAGTCTCTCCTAGGACTACTTCCACCCTCCATCTATATCAACAGTATCACGTCGTTAACAATTGCAGACACCAAATATTCACCAACAATATACCATTTTACGTCCACTGTGAACAGGACAAATAATGTCGTGAAATTGAAAATTCAGTAATGACTTACAAGAAATTTGCAACTGGACTGACACTCATGGACTCGGAATAAATAACGGAAAATTCATCCGTGACCGTTGCCGGTATAATGAATTTCCTGATTAATTTGGACAGGGAAAGAGAACCAGAGTGCCGACACAACTGGGGAAAGTACCAGGAAGAAGAAGGGTGAAATAAAATACCATAGCATAATTTATAACTGACACTGGGAAACAACAGAATTTGCATGCTGTGTCAAACTAACAGCGAAACCGGAAGGAGATTCTGGAGATAACTGATATACAAGGTTTCATATAACAAGTGTTTCTCTTACGGAACGTGATGGCTGCGCAATTTGTGTCACGTAATTTTATGGTTGCATTCGGGAGGTAGTGGGTTCGAACACTATTGTCGGCAGCTCGGCTGTTTCTTAGGTCTCCCATTTTTCGCACCAGACGAGTGCTGTACGATAGACAACCTCTCACAGGAAGAGACGAGAACGAAGGGAAGCTATTGACTTAGGAGGATCGGACTGTGGACTTGGTCAGACAAGCTCTCATAGGAAGGGGCGAGAATGAAGCTATCGACCTTGAGAGGTCAGGCTGCGGACTAGGATAGACAACCTTTCACTGGAACGGACGACATGAAGTTCTGCTCAAAAGTAGGCCGGCGTGGTTCTCCACAACACCAGTTTATTTATCATTCTGTATTCCTTAGAACTAAACTGTATGTGAGGGGTAAGAGCTTTCAGCTTGAGCGGTCGTCGGGTAATGTTGACGACATTCACAGCCAGTCGTCTGTTCTTCCAGTGCTACGTGCACTTCTTATAACATTACGGAAGATTTTAAGATTGGCAGGAGAGTGTGTGCCTGAACAAGGGCTACGCCCCCTTGGACCGAGGATATGAATTTACATTTACGAAAATGTTGCCAACTTTGGGCTGGAAGGACCTGGCAGTGAGGAGATGAACTGATCGACTATGCTATTTGCTTTACGTCGCACCGACACAGATAAGTCTTATGGCGACGATGGGATGGGAAATGCCTAGGAAATGGAAGGATGCGGCCGTGGCCTTAAATATGGTACAGCCCCAGCATTTGCCTGGTGTGAAAATGGGAAACTACGGAAAACCATCTTCAGGGCTGCCGACAGTGGGGCTCTAACCCACGATCTCCCGAGATCGACTATGTGGTATGTTGCGAGTTGTTAGCAGAGAGATGGCATCGAACGACATTATAGGATGAATATTCATGGAAATCTTCTGAGATAAGTGAATTCATAACATCAAAATGAACTAGATTTCAAGAGGAAATACTGGAGAAAACATTCTTTTACAAGAAAAGGAGTTAAAAACTTCTTTGAAATTATTCGGAAAAGCCACATGGCTGACAGCCGTAAATGCAGGTCTGTAGGAACTGACTGAATGATTGATTAATGTGGGAAGGATCACAAAATGAAAAAAGAAGTTGGAATTCAAGCGGAGAAAATATTCGTCTACAGGAAGAAGAATTGGCAACTTGAATACATTTCCAAGGGAGATATTCGATAAATTTCGAAATTCTTTGAAATATTTTAGGGAAAGACTTGGTAAACGACTGATAGGGAAGCTGCCGCCTGGGGCGACAGCCCTAAGTACAGGTCAATGGTGACTGACTGACTGATCGTACGCCAGTATGCAGCCCTCTTTGTATATCTCCGTAGCATCCTGTCCTTCTTCACCGTAAGTGGGCTCTGCGGCTGGCAGATTTCTAATTTGAAAGACCTGTGCTTTATCCGTCGCTCATAAGGGAACTGTTTGGGTTGGACCATACCAGCTGAGAAGAAACCTGGTAGGATCGACAATTAAGACACCGCAAACTTAATTATAACAGTCAATCTGCCGTAAAATAATATTCACCTACTTGAAAAACACTGAATTTTTGCTGAAGTTTTAAATTATTCATGGTGTATCGGATGAAACTTAATAGTAGTATCAATTAAGACAATAGAACTTGGTTGCACGCCTCGTGTTGTTACAATATACAGGCTGTCCGCAGCACGGCAAAATACGTGACTCAGGCATGCATCCGACAGTTTTCTTATTTACGCTAGTAAAAGATTACATTAATAGTATCCACATTTATATACGTAAATGATAAGGATTTCATACGCCATCATGTTTTAGCTCTCATTATAAACAACGCAAACATTTTAGTACTTTGATATATACATATACTGAAAATGTTAAGAAAAGTAGGTTTGCAGAGCGTGAAATTCTGCTCGTATTTCCGAAACCTAACTTTCAGGATAAAGTTGTTTTATATTTTTAAGTAAAACATAACTATCGATATACAGAGCATACGCAAAGCCATTCTACGATCCACACCAAGATCAGCAGTCTGCTCCGAGCCGTCCATCTATTTTTCAGCAATTAATTATAACACTACCGTTGATGTTATGAGAAAATAATTGCGTTTTGTTAGTTTATCATTCGTCCGAGTTTCATTTAAACCTGTCTGGTCCAACCGAAGCAGTTCCCTTATAGTTAAGAAGGTGCTTGCGACGAAAGACGTGGTCTAAATCTCTCAAATTTTGACTGATATATATATCTCAAACAATTACAAGTTGTACTAAGTAATGTTGGTTTAAATCGATGAATAATTAACTTCAACAAGGAATATTCCATTAAACTATATAATTGTGTATGGTAAATACCGACAGGGAAACGGAATAGTAAGACGTGTACATTATAAGGTAGTTGCCCTTTCTAAATTACAGCTTCGTTAACGTCATCCGACATGTTTTCTTAATCTTTCCCTTTTTGCGTGGACAACGGCTCTTGTATGCTTTCATGGCACCGTTTTAGTGACAGTTGCATTACGTTAGAATTGATCATTCAGACTCTGGTTGCTAGGATATTAATTTACAGTCAGCAATGTAAGTTGAACAAATAACGTTAGTAGAAGGAAATTCATCTTACCGCTATCCGGTGAAGGGTAGATATTGAAGGAGGAATCCTGCACCCAAGATGTTATAGCTATGTGATCCTTGACAAATGGCGGGACCTCGCACTTAAGCACAGCTGTATTTCCGTTAAGCACATAAGCGTCGCGAACTTGAACATCGTAATGCTGTTTGACCACTGGAAGAGAAAGAAACCAAAATAATTATAAATACCTTCAAGTGAACACTTAAAACATACAAATGCACCAAAATGCAATACAAATGAAATTCTGTATACATTTTCTTCTCCGATTTATCACCCATTGTCAATGTTACTAGCGCTAAATTTAAATGACTCCTGGTCATCATAAGATTGAATAACATTTACACTTCTCTCTCCTAATTGAAACAACTTCAACTTCAAAGGAGAACTTGCTCGTTGCAATGCACGCTCCCTGTGGAGATGAGTCGCGTGCTGATCTTGTGAAGTACACTGGGAAATAGGTGAAAGATGTACCTGCAATTTGTACCGGTGAATGTTTTTTCTCTATGGTTTTCACATATAGTAATGAAAATGGTTCAAATGGATTGGGATATGTTGGTAAGGATTCCTCGTCAGAACGATCAGATATGTAACCATTCTTGAAGAAAGCATACTGAATCACTGCGCTATACAAATATGATCATCTTGATTGTTTTACCACACCAAATGAGTTCACTTTGCTTAGATGGAATTAATTATTGTGATTAATGCGTCTACTCGATTTTCATTCGCTACTCACGCTACAACCGCCTGCTTTGATTATTTGGTGAACTCTGACGATGACCAAGTAGTTAAATGTACTTCCTAGTCCCTACAGATGATTTTACTAGCCTGAGGCAGAAGTATTTCGCATTACTCAATAGGTAACCTTTCCATTGCCCTACTGTGGAGAAGGTTTTCTATTCGCAGGAAACATTGTGCTTAACACTTGGGTGGTACGTTCAACTTCAACAAAAGTGTGAGATACCGACAAGAAAGCGGGATGGATTCTTTGACTAATTGAATCTGCACATACTAGTAAGAAAAATTCAGTATTAAGATCTTATAAATATGGTGCAAATATATGATGAGTTCCTGCGTCCACTAAGCTATCAATTGCACTATTATTTTACTCTACTTTCCAAAGCTCTATCCCAATGAAAATGAACGTCGAGAGAGTTTGGTTAAAATTTCAAAAATAATGAATAACGGTATATCACGAATTTTGCGGCACATTGAGTGAGGTCACAAATTAAGACCTCCCATCTGCTAATCCCGTCCAGTGAACAATGTGCGCAGCCTACTAATTTTCATATTCCCGTCATATGACGGCTTCAAAGCTAGCCGTTATTAATTACAGAATCATTAGAGCCAGGAAAGCTTGATTAACACGGGCACTAAATTAATATGTAATCCGCGGAATAACAGTGCCGGTTGTTAACAATACAGCACGAATGTAATGACGAAAGATAAGCATTAGATTCATGTTAGCTATTAAACTATTAAAATAAATCTTATTAAAAGCATTGCATAACAATGACGTCACTACATACTGAATACCACATGTATAGGCACAAGAAGGATTGAGTGTTGTATTTATGGCATCTGATCCCATCATCCGAAGGTTAAAGGTATAACGCTACCTACGCAAGTCTAATTAAATGTATTTCCATTACTGTGGTTCACTGCTGGGATTTGTTGTATACACTAACCTTCCGAGTCTAACTCACAAACACAGACTGTTTAGTGAAATCCGTCAAAGTCTATATTGGGAAGAACTGTGAAAAAAATTTAAAGGTAAGCTGTATTAACGATGAATATAACAGTTCCACTTGTGGTTTAGCGATGATCAGTCACCACTGATCTGCATTTGGAACAGTAACCCAGGTGGCAGATTTCTTATCTGTTGTTAACCTAGACTTTTCTTAAATAATTTCGAAGAATTTGGAAATTAATCAAACATATCTCTTGGTAAATGTTTCTAATCCTTAACTCCTCTGCCCATAAACTAATACTCGTATTTGCCCCAATTTTTCCTCTTGAATAACAACTTAGTTTTCATATTGTGATCTTTCTCACTTTAAAAACACCAGACTTATTCCTCTAACAACGTCATTGCACGCCATACCTCCAGTGACAGCTCGGAACACATCATTTAGTTTAGCAGCTGGTCTACTTTCTCCGAAATCTCCCAGCCCAAATTATTTTGTCGGAAATCACCCAGATCAAATCGAACTCCATTCCTTTCGATTTTTTTCCATTCCGCGAAACAATTAATTCTGGTGAGGGGTCCCATATTCTTGAACCATGCTCTAAATATGGTCTTACCAGGGACTTATATGCCTTCTCCTTTACACATCCTTACTGCAACCCCTAAATACCCTCATAACCATGTGAAGATATATGTGTCATTTATTTACAATTCTGTTTATGTGGTTACCCCTATGAAGATCTTTCATTATACTGTATTAACACCTAGTATTTGCAGTGATCCCCATGAGGAACTTTCACCTCATCAACGCAGTAAATAAAACTGACAGGACATTTCCTCTTCGTGAAACTCACAACCTGATTTTCCACCCCCTGTATCATTATAACATTGCCTGCTGTCCATCTAGCAACATTTTTGAGGTCGTTTTGCAGGTGCTCACAATACTGTTACCTATTTATTACTCTATACAGTACATCAGGGCCTCTCAGGGTGCATGCGCGTGGTGCATGCACTGTGCACGGTGCAAAAGACGACTTCGCTTGGTTGACCAGAGTGCAGACCCCCACTCCTCGATTTGGAGCAATAGCGCTAACTCTCTCTTTCCCCACGCCTGTCTCGCTCGCTCCGCCTGTCTCCCTCTCCCCCACTTGCACCGTAGCGCTCCAAATCCGGGCTGAGTTTAGCCGAGTATAGCCGAGTAGAGCCGAGCATAGCCGAGTAGCCCAGAGACGAAGCGTTGATCCGAGCGGCACCGAGCGGCACCGATGCACAGTGCACGGAGCTCTTGCGCCTCGCTCTGCACGCGTGAGATTTTGGGCGTTTGAGAGGCCCTGCAGTAAATCATCATCTGAAAGAGGCCGTATCTCTAATTCCAGTTCTTTACTCATATAGTTTACATATGAAGGTGCAAGAGTACAGCCCTAAGAAATTCCCCTCTTCATGATTTCAGGATCAGATAATGCTACACCTTCTATAATTCTATTTTCGTAGAAATTTAACCACCCATTCAGTCACCAATTTGTCTAGTCCAATTGCACTAAACTTTTCCAGTAGTCTCCAATGATCTACTCTATCAAATGCCTTAGATAAGTCACTCGCGATACAGTCCATTTGACCTCCTGAATCTAAGATATATGCTAAATCATGCTGGAATCCTGCAATTTGAGCTTCAGTGCAATAACGTTTCACAAGCGCGAACTGCCTTCTTATCCAACCAGTTAGTGTTTTCGCAAACATGTCTGATATAATCAGCAAGAATATTTTCACAAAGCTTACATCCAACACATGTCAAGCTGGCTGGCCTGTCATTATCGGCTATCTGTTTATCACACTTCCATTTATAAAACGGGGCTACTATAGCAACTTTCCAGTTGTCTGATATAGCTCCTTCATGCAGACGGTAATCATAATTAAGTAAGTACTCGAGATATGGTGTTATATCAGAACCCATTGCATTTAGTACCTCCCCAGGTATCTCATCAATTCCATCTGCTTTTTTAGTTTTCAATTTCTGTATCTTAATGAAAATGTCTTTGTTATCGTGAGTAAATTCCAATACTTCGTTAGTGTTAGTAGCCTCCTCTACCTGAACATTATCCTTGTAACCAATAATCTTTACATACTGCTGACTTCATATTCTGCCTTCTGTAAGTCCTCACATATACACTCTCCTTGTTTATTAATGATTCCCTGGAATGCCATTCTTTTAACCTATTTCTGCATTAAAGTACCTATACATACTCTTCCATTTTTCACCAAAATGTGGATGACTACCTATTATGTTTGCCATCATGTTATACTTACCTGACTTCTCCGTTATATTCAGTTTCTAACTAAGTTCCTTCAATTTCTTCTTACTTCCACAACCACTTCTAACTATTTCTTTCCAACCTGCACCCCCTCCTTAGTCTCTTGACTGACTCTTTTATAACATAGCGGGTCTTTATTATTCCTTACCACCTTCAATGTTACATACCTGTTTTCATATTCCCCAACAATTGTTTTAAACTTAGACTGTTTACATTACATTTTGAAAACTCCCTCACGACCGTCTTATCATCCATATAGTACTGCCTAATAGTCACAGTTTTCCTACTTCCTTGGACGTGTTGTTTGGTGGTAAAAAAGCTGAACGTTAATCGCTCGTGTAATATTAGCTGATCTGATCAGTACGTGTTGTCAGTGAATGAATTCGGGGGATTCTCCCGTTGCCTCATCGCACGGTTGAGTTTCCTCAAGAATTCGCGTTTGAAATACCGCCATTTGAAAAACAACCTTCCTTTCTATAATATTTATTTTTAATTACAAGGAAAACAGGTCGTGACCACTTATACCATCTATTGCTTCAGTTTCTTTATAGAGCTCTTGTGGTTTTACCAGCACCACGTCCAGATCTCTGGAAGTAACCTGGTATTAATATAGTGAATGATCTTCATTAGGGTAACCACATAAATGGGATGGTAAGTAAAATGTTACAAATCTCTTCACACGCTTATGAGGGTATTTAGGTGTTTAGTAAGGATGTAAAGGAGAGGGCGGATAAGTCTCTGGTACACTAACTCTGTCAGTGTGGTGTCTGCTGAACCGCACTTACATCCAGCAGAAGCGGGAGACTTAAACACTTGAGTTAATGATGAAATATAACTGGCCAGCATTTTCACTCCAGAGAAACTGTCTCCCCCTTGCCGAAGGATGGTCGTTATTAGGAAATAACTTGTGCAAGGTTGTCTATTGATATAACAAGCTTATGATATCCATCATCATCATCATCATCATCATCATCATCATCCACCCACTTAATTAAATGACGTGTGTGTGTATGTACGGGCCCACAGTTTAGGTGTAACGAGCCTACCCCTTACCCAGGGGCCCAGGGTTCGATTTCTGGCCGAATTAGTGATTCTTATCTGAATTTGAGGGCTGATCAGAGATTCACCCACGGTACCCGGTCTAGAAATTCAAGAATGACGGCCGAAATGATTCGTCTCGCTGACCATGCATCACCCCATAATCTGCAGATTTACGGTTTGAGCTGTGCTTGGTAGCCTAAAGCCAATTACGGCTGTAGTCCGCGGGGGCGGGGTGGGGGGTTGGTGCTGTATGTACGGTTGGAAACTTGCGTTATTGTGGCAATCTGTGGCAGTGCCAGTAATTCATTTTAAATGAACTTGATGTAGAATTGATTTTAAATTTGTTGTTGCTATTTGCTTCACGTCGCACCGACACAGATATGTCTTACGGCGACGATGGGATAGGAAAGGCCTAGGAATTGGAAGGAAGCGGCCGTGGCCTTAATTAAGGTACAGCCCCGGCATTTGCCTGGTGTGAAAATGGGAAACCACGGAAAACCATCTTCAGGGCTGCCGACAGTGGGGCTCGAACCCACTATCTCCCGATTACTGGATACTGGCCGCACTTAAGCGACTACAGCTATCGAGCTCGGTAATTGATTTTAAATGAATTTTTCTTTATACCATATTAGCTGCCAAAATATACTGTATGTTTCCTTCATCATATATATTTATTAGCTATTGTTAAATTGAATTAATTGTACTATAATTAATGCCTGGCTACAGCAATTCCGTACAGTAAGAAAAGAAATGAAGAAACATACAGATCAGTAGCTATCTAAGACCGAAATCGCAAATTGTACTCCATTTCTCCAGTACCATTACGGAGCATTATTATTATTATTATTATTATTATTATTATTATTATTATTATTATTATTATTATTATTATTATTATTATTATTATTTGACTTATTTTACATTACGTGGCTCGGGCGGCCATGAAAGCTGTTGTTATGCCAGTGCAACTGCATTGCATAACTATCATGCCTTTGACAGTTTTAATTTTAATTCATTAGTTTTCTTGGCGTATGATCTGCAGAGAGGCCTAATGAAGGTCTTTATAGTTCATGCCCAAGGGAGACCTGAACGTTTGTGAGGATGGATCCCTACCTAAGATAAATTCTGTTGTTGACGACAACGCACTCAACGCCCTTGAGTCAGAGGAACCACTCAATTAAAGTTAATATCCGCAACTTGGCTTGCAATCAAACCCGGCATCGCTTGGGCCTAAGGCCAGCATCGAACCCACTTAGCCATGGAACCAAGTATTAATTATTTAATTTAATAATACCTAATAAAGGTAAATGATGAAGGAAATATACAGTGTATATATTTTTTTGCTAGGGGCTTTACGTCGCATCGACACAGATATGTCTTACGGCGACGATGGGATAGGAAAGGCCTAGGAATTGGAAGGAAGCGGCCGTGGCCTTAATTAAGGTACAGCCCCGGCATTTGCCTGGTGTAAAAGTGGGATACTACGGAAAACCATCTTCACGGCTGCCGACAGTGGGAGTGGAAACCACTATCTCCAGGATGCAAGCTCACAGCCGCGCACCTCCAACCGTGCGACCAACTCGCCCGGTGCAGTATATTTTGGCAGCTAATATATTATAAAGAAAAGATCATTGATGTATTAATTTCCTAATGGTATGGAACATTTACAACACGCCTCCAAGGTTCAGAATTACCTTGGAACCGTAATATAAATTTATAGACTAGTGATATATCTATATAATCTATGCCTTTATAAAGATTAAGTGTTCAAAATTTTAATACCGTCGCAAATTGTTTCACTGATAATTTACTTAAAAATCAAAATTTGTGTAAGAACTAAGTCACATCGGGCAGTCCACTTTTCCAGTCACCGAGCGAGTGGCCACGTGGTTTGGGGCATGTAGCTCTCAGCTTGCATTCGGAAAATAGTGCGTTCCGATTCCACTGTCGGCAGCCCTGAAGATGGTTTTCCGTGGATTCCCATTTTAACACTAGGCAAATTCCGGGGCTGTACCTTAATTAAGACCACGGCCACTTTATTCCCGCTTCTAGCCATTTTCTATCCCATCGTCGCCATAAGACCTCGCACTTTCGCCATTCCCATCATGGAGATTGATTTAATGGAGGGCTACTTAAACAATGCGCCACATTTTACATTAAGTATGGCATGCTTCTTAACTCATTCATTGTAAAATTAGCTATATAATTTGGTATCGGATTGGAAAAAGCACCTCCTCAGCCTTAGTCTAGACTTTAGCGTAATAAGTTACTGTCCAGAGGTTCTTGGTTCTATAATCAATTTGTGGCAAATTTGGAGGCCTAAGGGTAATCCGCTAGGACAGCTGAGGAGATTCCTAAACTAAAAAGGCAGCAATATGAAAGGTGGTTGTAACACACTGTACTGACTTTATCGGTATTCCAAGCGGATTATAGAATTGGTAGAAAAACTAAGGCTAAATGCAATATGCCATTCCAACAGAGATAAACTAAAGACGTTGAAAATTTGAACTTCGGTATATCTCGTCAGTCTGACCTATATCAGAAGGTAGGTACAAGCTACGGGCTACAGAGATTAAGGGTTGGCAGAATTAGCTGCCGTCCTTGGTGGCCCGGGTTCGATTCTCTATACTGACAGAGATTTAAGAAAGGCAGAATGGCTGGTACGTGGTTAAAACGGTGCATCCAGCTCACTTACATTGGGGATGTGCCTGAAAAGAGCTGCACAATCTCGGGACAAGGACACGGGTTTAAAAAAGTAATGTTATTAGCTTTACGTCCCACTAACTACTTTCTACGGTTTTCGGAGACGCCGAGGTGCCGGGATTTAGTCCTTCAGGAGTTCTTTTGCTTGTCAGTAAACCTACCGACACGAGGCTAAAGTATTTGAGCACCTTGAAACACCACCGGGCTGAGCCAGGATCGAACCTGTCAAGTTGGAGTCAGAAAGCCAGCGCCTCAACCGTCTGAGCCACTCAACCCGGCAGGTTTTTAAATTTAACATTAGATTACATCATAGGTATGGTCACATATTCACAGACGCGCAGGCTGCCTATAGGCGTAAATTTTAAAGACTTGCACCAGGCCTCTCTCGAGGCTGTACACCATTATCATAGCTTCAACTGAAGAGTGGCACGCAACGTCTACACTTACAGATTGTGCTCGATTTACTGAGATATAATGGTGGCAGTAGAAAGTATTCCCACTGATGAGAAATTTTAATAATGAAAATGACAATGCATTTGTATGAAAACAAATACATACAACCGCTGTATAGGAACGCAAATGAATAATTTGATCTGTAAATAGTTTTAATATACTTACAGTAGAATGAAATGCATAATAAGCTGACAGCAGAAGCGTTCTAAAAGGCAAATTATGCTACGAAACTGCTACGAGCATATTTACTGCTGTACTGCAATATTTTTCTACTTAGGAACATGCAAACAGGCAACTTTACTTTGTAACTTAACATCCTTTTACACAGTATACAAACTAAGCAATACACCTCTGCAACCGTGCGTGGTTACAACTATGCAACTCTACTGCTCACACAGTCATACAGTACGTTATAATAATGGCTTGTGGCCTCCGAAGAAGCGTGGAGCAGGTCATTCGAATTGACCCCGTATATACGACTTGCGTGTCTATGAAGATGGGGCCCTACCTATGATGAATTCGTATGATGAAGCCGGCACACACACACACACACACAGCCCCCGAGCCATCGGAATTAACCAATTAAGGTAATAATAATAATTTCGTGTGGCTATTTCTAGCCGAGTGCAGCCCTTGTAAGGCAGACCCTCCGATGAGGGTGGGCGGCATCTGCCATGTGTAGGTAACTGCGTGTTAATGTCGTGGAGGATAGTGTTATGTGTGGTGTGTGAGTTGCGGGGATGTTGGAGACAGCACAAACACCCAGCCCCCAGGCCATTGAAATTAACCAATGAAGTTTAAAATCCCCGACCCGGCCGGGAATCGAACCTGGGACCCTCTGAACCGAAGGCCAGTACGCTGACCATTCAGCCAAAGAGTCGCACATATAGTACGTTTACGTGCAGGATTCAGATCGATGTGAGTACACTTCCCCTATTGAAAACGCCATGTAAACGGGGACTCAGTTCGGATTGAGTCTCAAGGTCCATACGGTAAAATCTGGGATCGTATCGTATTCGGTTCGAATTGAGTTCCATGTAAACGCAGATCTTACTGAGATCGTATTGAAAACGACTGCGCACACACTCCAAGTTTGTTCTGACAGAATCATCATCACCATCATCAAAGTTCTGTCGAAGTAACAAATATAATAAGCCAGTAAATATATTTATCTGTACAAATGATCAACAACTCCAATCATATTATAAGACGGCCAGCCCTTGCCACTAACAAAATCACAATAACGTTCTGTTGGGGGTAAAATTGGAATGTGCGTTCCATCTATTGCACCAATTACATTTGGAATATCACACATACGTTCAAAACTGAAAGTTATCTCCTGGGCTACTACTGCATTTGGCGTTTTTAAATTCTGAGAGGTGATGTCGACTTTACTACAATTCTGCATCGTTCGTTTACGTCAATGTTGCCTGGGGTTTTCAATACGATACTCAAATATCCTACTACATGTAAACGGGGATCGTATTCAATTCGGTAATTGTACTCAAATCGATCTCAATCCCCATGTAAACGTACTGAGTCTTTTTCCTCCAGATCGGATCTGGCAACAGGTGTGGTGGCCCTCACCACCACTCCAAATGCAAGGTACCACGGGACCAGGCGACCTGCGCGAATTGCCACGGCAATCTGGCAACATCGTTCCCTGGTTGCCCATATTTTAAGAAGGTAAATCAAACAGAAATTGCACAAAACTACACCACATAAACCACAGATATCAACCTACATTCAACTTAACACACCCCAGCCTCTTCTCACCACCCCCTACCCTCCCGCCACTGCGCCTAGTAATCATCTCCTAACTCTCATCCTCAGCTTACTCCAATATCAACTCTAGTCAAATTCAGGGCCCCCTTGGTGGATTGAGAATCCGAGACCCTGAAGAAACAAATCAGTACCCCCCCCCCCCGGCAAGAAAACCAAGACCCGCCAAGTACGTCCTCACTGCATCTGTCTTCACATGCCTTTAAAAACACCTAATAAGATAAAGCACTGGTTCTCGGAGACGAGGCGGTACATATACTATATGCTGCCTTTTAACGATGCTTTTTCAACAAACATCCGACATACTTATTTAAAATTCATTAAATAAGCGTCGCAATTGTTCGCGATGCAGCCGTTGCAATTCTCACGCAACATCAAGGGTGGTCAGCTACCCCAAGAAATATCCTGCAGTACTACCACATCGCACACACTAAAATTACTGTGCTAGTCATGTCACTGAATGCCATGCCACCCCCTGGCAAAACTTCACACAATATTTAATTAACACAAAAAATTTTCACATCATACTGAAATCAAAAACACACATCCGTTCAAATATACTATACTTAAAAATTTAAATTAATAAAACACATATACATGACCGACAGAGGAGCATCAGGAGTGCACCGGTATCGGTACCCCACATACCAACCAACTCTTCGGAGATGGGTGCACATACAGACCAGCAGGGCCGGATTTGGCATCCTCTGCCGGCCGCTGATCCAGCTGAAGGTAACAAAAGTCCATGCAGAAGACGATGTGCGATATTCACATTGAATGCCCTTTCTAAATATGTAGGCTGATCTAACCTGCTCGAACGTTGACTTCTCGGCTGAGAATGCGCCCGACAGAGTTGGAAGCCTCACAGCGGTACATGGTAGAGTGCACGTCATGGCGGTAGCTCTCAGCTCCGAAGGGTGGAAAGTAGAGTGAGCCATTAGCCAGTAGCTCTCGAATGTTTGGTACCGACCCCACACTAGAACCGTCTCCAAGGAGCCACTCAATCTGAGGTGTAGGACTGCCGTGCGCTGTACACTGAAGGAGAGCACCGGTGTCGTTAGAGAACTCCACGGCGGCTCGTGGTTCTCCAACAAAAACAGGGCCTTGACTGTCCACCACCGCAGCCAACACTGGAAAGAAAACAAGATAAATAAATTCCAAAGGATTCAGATTTATTGAGAAAAGTGATAATAAGAAAACATCAAATCAACTAACATACACTTGCGTACTTCTATTACAAAGACTAAGCATTTCGTGTCTTTTGATTCAGCCACATGAGCCGTACATGTCAATCACTGAGTATTTAAACATTTAATGAATATATAATTTTATAGTTTAACGTTGCACACACAGAATTCTGATGACGCTGGGGTTAAAAAGAGCTAAAATGGGAAATTAGCCACCTTGTTTAAGGCCCGACATTAAATGGTACAATTACGGTACATCATCTACAGAGCTGCCGTTGCTGAGGTTTGAACCCATCATATCCTGCATGAATATACTATGTAATATATTTACAAGTGGGTAAGCGTCGCAGTAATACAAAGAGGACCCTAGCGACGCAAGGATTGGAATGAACTAGGTCTGTAAAATGAGCGGCCGTGGTCTTAATTAAGGTACAGTCCCGGTATTCTTCTGCTGAGAAAATGAGTAGTTACGGAAAACACATTCAGAGCTGCTGGCAGTGTATTTTAATCCACCATCTTCCAAATGCTAGTTCACAGCTATATGATCCGTGTCATGTACCTATCTCGCTCAATTCTTGATTGTCGATGATTTGTATGTTGTGGCGGTAAAATTTTACCGAATTAAACCTGATTTCAGCACACATTTCGTACAGAATGTGCGAAATAATCGAGCCTCCAGTTTTAGGTGGCAGTTAATCGTAACGTCGTTAGCCACAGGACCTCCAGATTTACATGAAATCCGAACCCTGAAGTCGCGCCGTTAAAATAATCCTTCATGTAATGGCAGGACTCCAAACCACCACCAGCACCAACTTAGCGAGAATTCACTGGCGATCTTACTCAGCTATCATGTACCAAAAACCACAAATACTGCAGATTACTTCATAGGAGCACGTTCCATTCAATTGATACAGTCATCTTCATGATCATTCCCACATGGTAAATAGCGCTACAACGTGACAATTCATCTGCTATTTTCGTTCAATGATTCCTGTTTTAGAATTAGCAGACCAAAGTTGCGCAGTGGGCGCCCGTTGCGGCTGGAATGGCTCACTAAAATGTGGACAGCTTACGCGCCATGCATACGTCATGGTCAGGCCAGAAAGCGAACACAATCGGCATCACACTGTAGTTGTTATGTTCGATTGAGACTAACAATAAGCTTTCCTTGCACAATTTTCAAAGAAATATTGATTGGAACATATTTAAGAAATACACTATTAATCGCTAGAAAAACTATTTTAAAAAAAATTCTTGTTTGATTTATACTGCACTCGATATTAATAGACATGTTTTTTATTTTTCTATACTTACACATTCAAAGAAAATTGATACGTTACAATTTACTTGTTACAATACGCAAGGACCAAGGACCAAGGGGGAAGTTTTCATTCCCCTTCCCGAAGGGAAGGGGCGGGCCACCTAGAAGGTAAAGCCTTCTCTCTGGCCAGGAAATTCGGCGGGTGTGGAGGATTGATGGAGTTGGAAGAGAGGGACGGAGATTTGTATTGGTATCGGAGTTGGGAGGGGGTCTCGACCTCTTGGCTAAGTGTTTTATTGTTCTTTCAGTATATACAGTAATTTACAGTTTGAATTTTACAATTTGTTGTTGCCATATTACAACAGTGGTTATTTCATGTTTTCATCTTCCTCTTCTTGTTCTGGGTTGTTTGTATGTTTGAATTATTGCTAGTTACTAGTGGATATCCTAACACGCAAGGCAACGAAATTTAAGCGTGCAAGCTACGATTTACAACTGCCTGGATGAGAATGACAGAATGTCCACTAAGGAAAGTAAAATTCCTGCTAGTAAACCAGTAAAACGTGATATATTTATATTTTAATACGTATAATGCTTGATTTCGCACAGTGTTGTAAAATTCTGTGACTTTCTCTGTCCATTTAGTTACTGAAAGTAGTATTCTAAACCTATCGACAGACGTCCATTGGCAACAGATAGCCTCTAACTGGCGTGCTAGTCTCATCACGAGCAAGTTTCATCTCGGGTGAAGAGACAGATATTTACTATACAAGTTCAATGTACAGCAATTTAATTGCAATACCAAGTAGATATACTGTATGCACCCAAATAAATAATCTAACAAGTTATTCGCGATAAGCATTTTAACAGACTTTATTTATTTTCCTATACTTACACATTCATGGAAAACTAATACGTTATGATTTATTTATTGCAATACGCAAGGCCACGGGATTTAAAGGTACAAGCTTCGATTTACAACTCCTACAATTTCCACCAAATAAAATTAAAAATTCCTGCTACTAAACCAGTAAAACATTATATATTTGTTGGTAAGTTTATCAGATTTTTTAAATTGAAGCAACTACAAGCCCCTCATTGCTCCTTATTACATTAGGAATACTTCTAAAGCATACATCTCGCCAACGTACATGTTGTGTGCCGGTGGGAAGAAAAGCACAGTGTGAACAAGACTGTTGTAGACAATGCAGCCAACTAATCTCAACAATAGACCAACGATCAATTGAAATTTAAACATTTCAGCATTACTAGAACAACAGCAATGTGTCATGGTAACGCAATGTCCTTGTGAAACGGAAAATAACTTTGCAGTCCGTCTTATTTCACAAGGCATAAGCCCAAAATTCTATCATGTGTAGAGTATATGTCATATACTAAGTATGAATTTATAATAAATGCTTATTAGATTTTACATTCACCTTCCCTTGAAGAAATATAACTACTGAATTGACGTTGAATTTGATTTAGATCCTCAAGTTGCTGTGGGATAAATATTGCACAGTGACGAGATTCACATTTTTCTCCAAATAGTAAAAAATACAGTGAATATTGTGGAAGAATTTTTGATTTAACTATTTAGGTACGTTATGGTCGGTGTAATGAGTAGCTAAATATACATGGCACAAGTCACCTAATGATTAACTGTCTCAGAAACAATACAGAGGATTCCTGACACCAGTAACCTTGTATAGAGGATTCAGGAAGGTTTCACGACTGACAACATTCAAATAAGCGACGCAGACATTTTCTGTGTCAATCCTAAATGATGAACAATGGAGGAGTTGGACAGAGTAATATTAGCCTTAGCATACAGTCCCGGTTTGGGGGTCTTGTCCTGGAGTCCCAGCCGCTTCTCGTTTTGTCCAGCCTGAAAATATTATACAGCAGCATATTAAAGATATGTAGAGGTGATAGCAAAAATAAAGTGTCAACGATTTAATTTCGTTATTATTGACAGCAGAAATTGCTGAAATGATTTACAGGCTTAGTAGCGGAATGTGAACGTGTTTATACCCAATTTCTTACAATTGGTGAAATAGTTGTAAAAAAATCTGAGTTAAACCAACAGCAGTCTCTGACGAAAATAGTAATAATAATAGAAGAAGTGCTCTCGCAGTCCAGGAAGATGTAAATGCTGGAAACTTCTAACGTATCTTCCCGCGCACTCCCTACAGTTTGTTCGAATTCTAACGAAGGTTTTATTTATTGCATCGTGTACGTATTGCAGGCAGATTTGGTGATGGGGTTAGAGGAAGCAATGTCCACAGTAGGAGATTGTCTGCGACCTGATAATACGCTGGAGGTTTGAAGAGTTTAATTTAAGAACTTCATCAAGCGGAAAAGGAACTGTTTATTTTCTGTTGCGTTCAAGAAAGAGTGTGCTTTCTTTGGAAAGGAAGTGTGTAGTTGCATTGAGAGCCTAAAATGTGAACAGTATGTGTTTGAATTTCCAGTGCCTCGAGGTGAGAGTTGCGACATGACAGAGCTTTTGAAAAGTGCAAAGCATTTGCTGGTTCTTCAAAAATTCCGTCATTTTTAAAAGCGTCGATCCAGTTGACAATAATATTTAAATGTTGCTAAAGAATCTACTTTTTAATTACACTCTGATGCTTACTATCAAAACTTAAAAACTTGTGATTGTTCAGTCACCCAGAAAAAGAATGAGCGCATGTTACTGTATAAGCTGAGCGCGGGTACACGTTTCTCAGAATCAACTGAACCTAGAGTTATGTTGGTTGTTGGTTTCTTGTTATTTATTTAGCTCATGGATTTTAGTGCCGAAAGCGTCCGAGAACATGTTCGGGTCTTCTGGTGCAGGTTTTTCTTTTCAACGTCCAAGAGCGACTTGCACGCCTGGGTGTGAGTAGATGATGAAGATGATGATGATGATGATGATGATGATGATGATGATGTAGGGAGGGGTTGAAACCGGTGTCGGCATATGGCCTACTCCTGTCGAATAATACCAAGGTGTTTGCTTAAGGCTTAACGTCTTCATCCAAACCACCATCAACAGCGTAATATGCTCTCATTTCGTATGTATACTGCGGAGAGGTTTGGAATTGAATCAGGACTTTTGACATGCAATCTAGTTATTATACATTGTATAATACCACTTCCCTTAACTTACTGGCCAACATTATCACAGTGAAGATTGTTTCCACCAACGGGACTCGAACCGACTAACCATTGACTTGACGTCTTAACGACCGTGGCCAACAAGTTTGGCTGCGATCGATATCCAAAATGTGTCTACGAGGGCGAATCAAAAAGTAAGCTACACATCCAAGTTATGGCTATTTATACAACCACCTACACATACGCAACACGGCTGTGACAGCAGACAATGTACTTTCACTTTTCCACATAGTCCCTAAGAGATTGTAAACACTTCTCGGAACGGTCAACCTACTTTTCGATTCCGAATGCGTAGAAATCACCTCCAGCGCTATGTATCCACGTGGAGACAGCTGGTTTCACCTCCTCAACGTTTCGGAATCGTCGTCCACCGTGATCTTTTCTCAGTTTACCAAAAACATGATAATCACATGGCGCTAAGTCTGGACTGTATGGAGGATGTTGCCATACCTCACACTTAAATCGCTGCAGCAGTTCAGACGTTTGGTGGGCCATGTGAAATTTTGCATCATCGTGCAAGTTGAAACAGGATCTCGATGGACGATGTTTCCTAAACGACGAGGAGGTAAAAGCAGCTGTCTCCAGGTAGTTACACAGCGCCGCAGGTGATTTCGACGCAACCAGAATCGAAAAGTAGGTTGACCGTTCCGAGAAGTGTTTACAGCCTCTTGCGGACTATGTGAAAAAGTGAACTTACATTGTATGTTGTCATAGCCGTGTTGCCTATGTGTAGATGGCTTCATAAATGGCCATAACTTGGAAGTGTAACTTACTTTTAGATCCGCCCACGTACATGGAAGGTGAATCAATTCTGATAATAATTAAAATTAAGTCTGATTAAATACTGAATTCGAGAAACATACAATACCATACACTCATACTTTTTTCGAAAGGCTATACGTCAAAATAAATCTTTCAAGCAATACCATACCCTCATTCCTTCTTTCCTCTGAGCGACTATACGTCAAAATTAATATCTAACTTCGTTGAACTCAAGTTTGGCCTCGCTAGCAAGAAGTGTGAGATCATTATTTTAAATGGGATTGCACCAATTGCAATTAACGAACTTAACGATGATTTGAGAAAAACAGATTGTGTTAACTTAATTACGGATACTTCCAGCAGAAGAGCAGTTAAAATTTTTCCTTGTATTGCCCAGTACTTTGTGCCAGAACAATGAGTGAAAGTGAAACTTTTGGAATTTCAGTGGGTTCCCGGTGAAACTTCGCGGAACTTGGCAAACTATTTGTTGTCAGTTATAACCAGAAATGACACTTTAGATTAAGTTGTCGAATTCTCTGCCAATAACTCGAACACCAACTTTGAAGGCGTAAAACACAAAGGAGTGAGGAATGTGTAAGTGTGACTGAAGAAAGAAATGGGAAGATATATATCGTGGGTATTGGATGTAGGTAATCCTCATATTGACCACAACTGTCTTCAGACCGTAAATGATGTTCTACCTATTGGAACAGAAGCACCTGTAATCAAAGTATAAAACTATATCTACACTGATGCAAGTGCGAGTGACTGAACTGAACGAGTTCTGTGTCTTCGTGAACACTGAGCATAAAAAAGGTTCAACAGCATATTTCTTTCTCTCCTTCCAGCTATTGAAAGAATCTTCCTCATTTATGAAGGACCAAAGAGTTAATTCTTATATAAAGGACAGTACCTTGTAATGCTGAACCTTTTCTCTGAGAATGATTGTGGCGATATGTATTCGTGCCTTGTTCAAAGTTAACTTGTCATGTTTAACCAAAACATTCCTTATACATTCCTAAAATGTGGCTTTGAGCGACTGATGACATGATCGAACTTGGAAATCTCGAGCACAGTCTTCAAGGAAGGCGTGGCAGTAAATTTGTACCACGAAAAGCGAAGAAACTTTTCAAGAGACTTGAAGAGAAATAAGTTATTAATTATCTTACTATAATGAATTAATTTACTAACTTCTATGGTTGATGTCTCCCCTGCATTTTGCTGTGAGAAAATAGCTATGATGGAGCAGAGTCATTTACGTGGATAAACAACAATGACGTTACTTGGCCTGAATTAAAACATCAGCTGAAAAAATTAATGAAACGCTTGGAAAAACAGTAATAATCTGGGAAGAATTGTTTGATGAAGTCGTGTTTGCCAAAGCATTTTAGTCATCAGACTGTGACAAATGAAAAACCGAGATTTTATTTTGCTAGTGGCAACGTCACACCTACCTAGTAATTAAAGTATGAATAAAAGTATGTTGAACTCTTTAGACAATTCAGTGATCAACATGTTTCTGTACCTAACCTCAGTCAATTTTTAGCATGTATCCGGATTAGTATTTCAGAACTGAATCTAGATTTCAATTTGGTGATAACTTGCCTTATGAAGTATACCACGCTTCTTGCATCCGCGAGGGTGTTCTCCGGAGGCACAGCCAGATAATACAGTCTCTCACTTCAGGCTAGAACAGGAATGTCATACCCAAACTGGTACGTGAGCCCTATTGCCTAATCAAAAGTACGGTACATCACTGCTCATGAGCTTATCATCACTGGAGTCCATGAATGCTTCCCGTATTCACTAGAAAACAACATTGCCTTTTCAAGGTAGTTTAAGTGCTAAACTTCCTGAGAAAGGCTTGGCACCGATGAACGCCAGCCTTAAACACTGTGCCGTTTTAAGACCAAAATCACACAGAACAAGGAAGAACCATATACTTTATCAGTTGAAAATATACACAGTTAAAAAAAAATAGGGGAACATGTTCTGTAACGTCTGGTATGTGAACATTAATGTGGTAGATGGGGTTCCAATGGTCGTACAGCATACCATGAAACCTTAGCTACTCAGGGTATGTCAAATCGATCTTATACTCCATCTGTAGGCGTAGCCATGCATTAAAATGTCACGTCCCCCTCAATGAAAAGTGAATAGTGGTACGTCCGTGTATCATTGTGAGCTACACAGACTACTGCGGTCATTTGAGCTCGTTGTACGTATACCAGCACATCCCATGAGACATCTTAACGAGGTTCAAGTCGCAAGGGCCGTCACTTTGATTCAGGAAGGATGGACTTTTCGTCGTGTTTCTGTGGATCTCAATGTCTCTCCGCCAGTCATTAAACGCTTGTGGAATTGCTACAGTGATACAGGCCAGTTCACAAAGGGGGGTTGGTCAAGTTCGTGGGCGCATGACAACCCCACAGGATGACGGATATCTGACCATCTGTGCGTTGCGGCGTCGATCAGCAACTGCCAGACAACTGCGACAAGACCTCAGGAGGGTCACTAAGTAACAGGTTAAGAGAAGTGACCTTACGAACCAGACGTCCTGTTCAGAGTGCCCCGTTTAATGCAAGATCATCGCGCAGCTCGCCTTCTATTTGCCCGTACCCATGTCAACTGGCAAATTCGCCAATGGAGACCTGTGTTGTTCACAGATGAGTCCAGATTTCCCCTGACAGCGTAATGGACGTCAACGTGTATGGAGACGCCGTGATGAGCAGTACATGCCAAATGTTGTCCACGAAGGCGACTGATTCGGACAAGGTTCTGGGGTGATGTGGGGTGGCATCAGTACTGATGGTCGTACGGATCATGTCGTCGTCCGTGGTAATCTTACCATTGCTGGATACATCGAGCAGATACTGCTAGAGCATGTGTTGGTTGCTGCATACAGTGTTGCCCTGAATTCGTACTCATGCACGACAATGCCAGGACTCATGTAGCGCGCATCACCAGAGCTCTCTTGCGGGAACTGGACATTCAAGAGATGGAATGGCCAGCAGTGACTCCCGACCTTAATCCCATCGACCATGTGTGAGATAGGCTGGCCAGCAGTGATTCCAGACCTTAATCCCATCGAGCATGTGTGGGATAGTTTGGCCAGCAGTGACTCCCGACCTTAATCCCATCGAGCATGTCTGGGATAGGCTGGCCAGCAGTGAGTCCCGACCTTAATCCCATCGAGCATGTGTGGGATAGGCTTGACAGAAGTGTGTTCGTGGGCGTCCTGTTCCACCACAGACTCTCCAAGACCTCGAGCAGGCTTTCATTGAAGAATGGGACGTGATACCGCAACGTGACCTCCGTCGACTCATACGGAGCATGTCACTTAGGAACCAAGCCGTGATAAATAATAGAACTGGCGTATGACTTTTAGTGCCAGGAGTCTCCGAGGACATGTTCGGCTCGCCAGGTGCAGGTCTTTTGAATTGGCGCCCGTATGCGTCCTGCGTGTCGTGATGAGGATGATATGATGATGAAGACGACATACTGTATACACCCAGCCCCCGTGCCAGAGAAATTAATCAATGCTAGTTAAAATTTACGACCCTGCCTGCAATCGAGCCCGGGACTCCTTGTACCAAAGGCCAGCACGCTAACCATTTAGCCATGGAGCGGGACGCCGTGCCATGTGGCAGGACTCCCTTGACCAAGCCATCGTCCAGGATACGCACTGTGCAAGTGGTTCCGTTCTGCCAACGACCAGAGTGGAGGAGCTCCACCGTGCTGGAACTACATCCTTAAAGGTGTCATAAGGAGCACATACTCCAATAACAGCTGGAGATATTCACCAAGGATCTGTAGATAGTGCCGTCCCGTGAGATTTCCTTCGAAGATATATGGTCCAATTATCTTGTCACCTATTATCTCGCATCACACGTTGACTCCCCAAAGTACCTTATCGAGGTGAGGATATCCAACGCTCCAGTAATGGAAGTTGTGACGATTAATAGTTCGGTTGTTGTGAAATTTGAATGTCCGTTAAAAACCCCAGATCAGCTTCAACTCTTTGCAATATCCATATCAAAAATTCTATCCGTTTTTGAAAGTCATCTCCGTGAAGTTCCTGCTGTAGTTGTTGATGGTATTGGTGGAAATTTTCGCGGTGCAATATGCGCAGTACTGATACATGACTGATGTTCAGTTTATTTCCAATCGCCCTGGTGTTTTTTGCTGGTTGTATGCAATTGCATTTTTAACAGATTCTTGGTTATTTCCCGATGTCCTTGTAGCATTCGAAGGAAGAGGTAATGTATAAAATATCCCCGTTGTCCACATTCGTCTTTCAACTTGTCGAAATATATCTGCGATTGGCAAACTTCGTCCACGAAATGGTTCTTGATACAAGCGTATGGCTTCCCGTGAATTCTGCCTTGCTTCCTTCTAACGTAGTAACATATTTACATAATTATAATGTTGAGCTAACCGTGGACTGTTTGCACTTTGCTTTAAAGATTACGATGTGCTGTTTCATGCGCCCTGTGTGTGAAGCCCAGACCGCTGTTAGTCGTTCTTCGTGTCGAACGTGCGCAGTTGCTTGGTTGAGTTGGCGTCAGAATGTTATTGACAGTAAGCGAAGTGTGCTTCATTCGTTGTAGCCGTTCGCAATATGAATGTCACGTATTATTCTTTACTTATGTATACTTTCTTTGCAAAGGTGAAAAATGGCTATTGAGATTTACGGAAGTTAAGCCTTAATTACGAATACCTTTGCGAATATATCACAAAAATAACATTGAAAATCTAATAACTCAAATCGAACACCGAATCACTGGAAAAGGTAATATGCTGGCTGTGATTAGTACCATGTAGACACTCCCGGCGACAACGCCTAGGACTCGTAACTCAGTACTAACGAAATAACCTAGGCTATCGCTTCGAAACTGACCTGGTATGTTACAAGTTCTGAACTCGAATGTGCAGACAGGTTTACCTTGCTGTAAACACCACAGTGTGCTACAATATCATGTCTCTCTTAAGCCCAGATAGTTGCAATCATTCCCTCGCATGGAGTATGTACCTATTGATTTAATGAGTCCTGCATAATGTTTCAGGTGGTATTCACTATACATTTGTTCGTAGTCGGTACTTACGTGGCGATATTTATTATGTATACATACATAATCATTCAGTCTGCAAGCCTCTGTGAATTTATTAAACGTCGCCAAAATCCTATATTTGCAACTAGTGCTGTGGCCTCATTTAGTTCTATACATCTTATCTTTTAATCGTTAGAAACTGAGTCTAACCATCGTCTTCTTGGTCTCCCCTACTTCTCTTACCCTCCATGACAGAGTCCATTATTCTCCTAGGTAACCTATCCTCCTCCATTCGCCCCACATGACCCCACCACCGAAGCCGGTTTATGAGTACAGCTTCATTCATCGAGTTCATTCCTAAATTAGCCTTTATCTCCTCATTCTGAGTACCCTCCTGCCATTATTCCCATCTGTTTGTACCAGCAATCATTCTCGTTACTTTCATGTCTATTACTTCTAACTTATAAATAAGATATCCCGAGTCCAGCCAGCTTTCGCTCCCGTAAAGCAAAGTTGGTCTGGAAACAGACCGATGTAAAGATAGTTTCGCCCGGGAGCTGATTTCCTTCATTACAGAATACTGTTGATCGCAACTGCGAGATCACTGCATTAGCTTTACTACACCTTGATTCAATCTCACTTACTGTATTACCATCTTGGGAGAACACACAACCTAATTACTTGAAATGATCGCCCTGTTCTAGCTTTGTATCACCAATCTGACATTCAATTCTGTTGAATTTCTTACCTACTGACATCAATTTAGTCTTCGAAAGACTAATTTTCATACCATACTCATTGCACCTCTTTTCAAGTTCCAGGAAATTAGACTGCAGGCTTTCGGCACAATCTGCCGTTAGGACCAAGTCGTCAGCCTAGGCCAGACTGCTTGCTACATTTCCACCTAAATGAATCCCTCCCTGCCATTTTATACCTTTCAACAGATGATCCATGCAAACTACGAACAGCAAAGGTGAAGGATTACAGCCTTGTCTAACACCTGTAAGTACCCTGAACCAAGAACTCATTATACCATCAATTCTCACTGAAGCCCAATTGTCAACATAAGTGCCTTTGATTGATTTTTCAATAATTTGCCATTAATTCCATAGTCGCCCATTATGGCAAACATCTTTTCTCTCGGTACGCTGTCATATGCCTTATCTAGATCTACGATACACAAACACAACTGGCTATTCCTCTCGTATCATTTTTCAATTACCTGGCGCATACAGAAAATCTGATTCTGACAGCCCCTCTGTGGTCTGAAACCACACTGGTTTTTATCCAACTTCCTCTCAACTACTGAACGCACCCTCCCTTTCAAGATGCCAGTGAATACTTTGACTGGTATACTAATCAATGAGATACCTCTATAGTTGTTGCAATCCTTACTGTTCTCTTGCTCGTACATAGGTGCAATTACTGCTTTTGTCCAATCTGAAGGTAATTTACCAACACCCCATGCTAATCCTACTACTGTATGAAGCCATTTCATCCCTGCCTTCCCACTATACTTCACCATTTCAGGTCTAATTTCATCTATTCCTGCTGCTTTATGACAATGGAGTTTATTTACCATCCTTTCCACTTCCTCAAGCGTAATTTCACCAACATCATTTTCCTCCTCCCCATGAGCTTGGCCGTTCGCAACACCACCAGGAAGATTGAGAAGACGTTCAAAATATCCCCTCCACCTGTCCAGTGATTTCCTGGGATCTATTATGAGTTCAAATGGATTACTCAAAACACTGTTCATTTCCTTTTTCCCTCCCTTCCTAAGATTCTTTATAACTGTCCAGAAAGGTTTCCCTGCTGCTTGACCTAGCCTTTCCTGGTTAGGACCAAAATTTTCCCGTAACATCTTTTTGGATTCAACAACTACTTGTTTTGCTCCGTTTCTTTCATCTACGTATAAATCCCCGTCTGCCTCGGCCCTTGTTGGGAGTCATTTCTGATAGGCCTTATTTTTTACGTTTACAAGCTGCTCTCACTTCATCATTCCACCAAGATGTTCGCCTTTTCCCATCTTTACACACAGTTGTTCCTACGCAATCCCTTGCTGTTTCTACTACAGCACCCCTGTATGCCACCCATTCTCTTTCTATATCCTGAACCTGCTTACCGTCTACTGTTCGAAACTTCTCACTAATCATATCCATGTACTTCTAATTTCCTCGTCCTGGAGATTTTCTACCCTTATTCGTTTGCAGACAGATTTCACTTTCTCTACCCTAGGCCTTAGAGATAGCCTACTTAGTTCACTACAGATCGGATAGTGGTCTGTATCATCGAAAACTTCCCGGAAAACTTGTACATTCCTAACAGATTTCCTATTTATTATAAAGTCCTTGGAATAATATCTGAGATTTCAGAAAAGTCAAGTCTTCGTAAAAAAATGCATAAGCGAGTACGAAATGAACATTATAAAAAGGCATGACTCAAGACGGTTTTAAGCCCTCACTGTTCCTAGTAGCCTGTTCTGGTACATCTTACTCACTTACTTACTTACTTACTTACTTACTTACTTACTTACTTACTTACTTACTTAGTCTGTTTAACCTCCAGGGTCGGTTTCCTTAGGGCTCAACGAGGCATCTCACCTCTTCCGCCTGAAGGGCAGTGTCCTGGAGCGTGATACTTTGGGTCGGTGGTACAACGTGGAAGTAGGACCAGTACCTCGCCCAGGCGGCCTCATCTGCTATGCCGAGCAGGGGCGTTGTGGAGGGATGGGCAGATTGGAAGGGACTAGCAAGGGAGGGGAAAGGAAGCGGCCGTGGCCTTAAGTTAGGTGCCATTCTGGCATACGTCTGGAGGAGTTAATTGTGTTAATTGCATACAGTATTTCGATTTTTTACTGAGTTGTTGCTAGTGTTTTATCTTCGCCCTAAATGAGACAGGTGGTTTGGTGATGAGAGAATAGGAAAGGGCAAAACCCTGGCATATTCATTACTAAATAAATAAATAAATAAATAAATAAATAAATAAATAAATAAATAAATAAATAAATAAATAAATAATATTATTATAATTCTGACTCGCCTTCATTGAGAAATAATCATATTTCTTATGTAAAAGGCCACTTGTTTGTCTTTTAATAGTTACATAATTATCTTAACTGTTAGATTTTTCGCAGTATTGAAGCCAAGTATATTGGGATATAGTAATTGATTTCCTCTTAGCTTTTATATTACATTACGTGGTGTAATAATTCTTTCCATTTAATTGCCACTTAAACTTCTCATCGGAAATTCAATATCAGGCTTCGTTCCATGCCGCTGAACCGCAATGAGGGTAAAGGGAAAATATACATTTTATAATATTGTAAACTGTATTTTCAACACTACACCATGAATCCATAAACTTGTATGAATTTTAAAGTGGTTAGGCTATTATGGAAATTGTCTGCCTCGACTGAGGACGGCTCGAGAGGAATGGCTTGGTGGGAGAAGACAGAGGCAGAGAATGAGCGAGAAGGGAGATTTTATTTCCCCAGCCTTGCTGCTTCCAGTTCCAGACGACGTCCAGCAATTTTGTTGAGTGTCGTTGGACCGGAAGCGAGCGCACCCAGCTATGGAGAAGCCTTGTAGGGTATTGTGATATGCTGGCGCCTGCTATTGACAGCTGTCTTAAGTGCCACTACCTGCCAACTCTGTCACACAAGCATACAGATGGGATTTTTAGAACAATGTTTTAAGTCGCTCCAAAAAACACAGTCAAATGTAGTGGGGAGGAATCCTACGTCCTGATCTTTATATTCTTCCAATACAATCGTAAGCTTCGTTTTATTCCTAGGGGCAAGGATTACCTGTTATTAATCAACAATGAGATCTGTGAACGCCAATAGTTTGTAGATTTTTAGATGAAAAAACGCACACTGATGTTTTGAAAGTAAATAATATATCGTATTTGGCACTGGCGCAGTGATGTAGCTACTCGCATTACAATCAGTTTGTTCTAGAATGGAATCGCCACGACATCGAGCGTAATTCTTAATACGAATAGAGCGTGGCAGCAGGAAGTGCACCTGGTCTTAAACCCCTTGGTAGGTCTCATTCTGAGCGTGGGAGTTTCACTGGGTCCGTTAGACATGGCATATGCAATGTATATCAAAATATAGCATTCCAGCTTCTAGGAATGAGAGAGGACACTGAAACAAACATTGGTTAATAAATAAACGTGGGTCCGAAACGAATTATTCATCGACAAGATCAGACACGCTATTTTGCATAATTTTATTTACTTTTTACAATATGCTTTACGTCGCACCGCTGCCCCCTTGATATAAGGGTAGCGTGCATGCTTCTTACCCGGAGTCCCCGGGTTCAATTCCCCGCCAGCCCTGAATCTGAGGGCTGGTTCGAGGTCCACTCATCCTACGTGCTTAGAATTGAGAAGCTATCTGACGGTAAGGTAGCGACCCCGGTCTAGAAAGCCAATAATAACGGGCGAGGTGATTCGTCGTGCTCACCACATGACACCTTGTAATCTGTAGGCCTTCGGGCTGAGCAGCAGTCGATTTGTAGGCCAAGGCCCTTCAGGGCTCTAGTGCAATAGGGTTAGTTAGTTTACGTCGCCCCGACACAGATAGGTCTTACGGCGATGATGGGATGTGGAAAACCTAGTAATGGGAAGGAAGTGGCCGTGACCTTAATTAAAGAGCAGCTCCTAGCATTTGCCTGGTGTGAAAACCATCTTTAGGGCTGCTGACAGTGGTGTTCAAACCCACAATCTCCTGTATGCTAGCCGATAGCTACGTGACCCAAACCACGTAGCCACTTGCACGGTGCATTCCTTTTGGCACTATTGCAGCTTTACAATATCGCTCTCTTGACATTGAAGCATTTAACTGGCCAAGCCTGAAAACTGTCTGAGGTAAATAGAGACCTTCACGTACCTTGAGGTTTATTGATCGTAATACAAAATACCAAGCTAATTGGAAATTGAAGCCTCTTGAAAGAAAATGGCAGTGTTTTATCGGACGTTCTTAAGTCAATACGATGAATTAGAGCTCTGTGTCCAGCCTAATCTCCACTTCTTATTTTCAAATCTATTAATAAAATAGTAATAATAATAATAATAATAATAATAATAATAATAATAATTTTAATTTTCTGTCTGTGAAGGGGCTTTAGGATTATCTGTGTTGGTCTCTATAATTCGAAATCATGGTAATGATTTTTTTCAAACATTTTGAGTTTTGCAATGTTAAAGTTTATATTTATAATTGTCTTTTTAATCCCCTTATGTTTTTAATTGATTATTGATGGGTGGTTCAGTCTTTGATATATTTTATAACTTTTATATTTTTATGTGTTGTATTTTATCAGGCGATTTTGGTAATTTAAGTTATTGTTTTGGGGGTGATATTTTATCTTATGGACTTATTTTATTAAGATTTTGAATTTGTGCATTAATAATTACGGCGAGAGAGTCGGTTTATCGAGTTAAATTTTATAATCAATTATTTCAAATTTACGTTTTGTTTTTATTATTAATATTATACTGTACGTTTAGAAGAATTAGTATATTTTCTTTTTATTTGTTTTTTGAAAGTAGATTGATTCCTACTTTGTTTTTAATTTTAGGTTGAGGATATCAACCTGAGCGGCTACAAGCCGGGGTATATCTGTTGTTTTACACTTTATTAGCTTCTTTACCCGTATTATTAGGGTTGTTTAATGTGTATAGAATTTATGGTAATTTGGATTTAAGCTTGTTAAGAAATGTAAATTTGTTTAATGTTATGTTTTATTTGTTTTATTATTATTATTATTATTATTATTATTATTATTATTATTATTATTATTATTATTATTATTATTATTATTATTATTCTACCAGTGCACGTACTTCTGGTCGTACTCAAATATCGGGTACTGAAAAACCCTCGCAAGTTCCATCCTGTGTACCACTCCTTCCTGAATCCTCATCATCGACTGCAGCCTGTGGGGTATTGAAGCAACAGTTGATATCATCGTTTTTACCAGAACAAAATAAAATGAGTGATATGGGCCTGCAGAATAAGAAGCTGGACAATCCATTTTCACAATTGTTTACCGCAGATTTCCAGACTTTTTGAATGGCGTATGACGAAGAATTCGTAGTTTTTTATGGTGGATTTATGGAGTCAGTTGGCTACGCAGTTTGTGTCAAGTACCGGTAGCTGTTAGCTTGCAGTTTTTTAATTTATTTATTGGTCCCATCAACCATACAGCCAGCATACCATTAAAAATTCACAAGTCAGACATTAATATATATATATATATATATACATATGACAGACACAGGACATAAATGGCAGACAGAAAATATGACCTGAAACAGTCTCTTACACTCCACAAACTCCATGGATGTTCTGACATTCACAGTCTTTTTTTTGTTTGTTTATCATGACTAAAATCAATACAAATGTCTGATAAAATCAGAGTAGTAAAAAGATACAAATTACATATTTTAAACACCATGTTTGGGAAATTGGGCTGACGTTGCTTATGCTCTCTGTTTGACAGCAGAAGGAAGAACTGGCACGCTGGTCGGAGAGAGTCTCTTTCACACCACACACTCCTTGGATGTTCTGATTATTCACAATTCATTATTTGCACTTTTTTGAACTTGACGAAAATCAATACGAATTTTCGATTAAGTAAGGGAGGTAAAAAAGAGAAAAAGGGACACACATTATATATTTAGGTCACTATTGTTGAGAAATGGAGTTCCAATTTTAATCAATTTTGAGATCATTACTGTTCGTGCAGTACCGTACTGTGAACAAACAAATATAATGTGGCTTAAATGTGCGACAAACGGAGGGTCATACCCACACGTGGGAGAGTCCGAAACTTTTATACGGTAGAGATGTTCGGCGTAACATCCGTGTCCCAGTCGCATGCGTATGAGTGATGTGATGTGACGTCTTGCAAGTTTGATGCTGTCGCACTATGGTTTGTTAAGGATATTAGCATGAAGTGCGGCATACTATCGTCCATTGTGCAGATCCTGGGTATTCCATTCCGTTGACCATTTTCTTTAAGCTTCCATACGGATAATGGGGAGAAAGTCTGCATAAAGGAGTTGGGTTGCTCGTAAATTGGCTGCAGCTGTACTTTGTTTAGCGAGGAGGTCTTCTGTTTCTTTGTGTTTGATTCCAATATGTCCCTTGATCCATAGAAATTGAACTGTTATTCCTTGGAGTTCTGTGTTTCTCAAGGATGTACTTTTTGGTATTGCGGTCCAGTCAGGTTGTTTTAAACGCCCTAGCACGCTAAAACAGTCTGTTAGGATGAGAATTTTCTGGAAATTTTTTGAGGTACCAAGAAATATAGTTGCTTGAATTGCTAGCATTTCCGCTGTGTAGATGGAAATTGGCTCTGGTAGGGACCGTTGTTCAGTATCTGCTGTTAATCGGCAATGGTAAGCATATCCTTCTCCTTCTGAAATTTTGGAGCCGTCTGTGTAGATGCATGTGAACTCTGACCAAGCTGTTTGTAAGAGTGCTTTGACTGTAGTGTTCATATTCGTTCCTGAAAGCACTGCAGCAGATATAGAGAAAGTGTTCGGTGGTGAGTGTATGAGCTCACAGTCGTAGCAAAATCCAAGTACTGTGGAGCCCTTGAGTAAAAGGGGGGAAATATACCGCAATTCGTGGTAACTCGTCACCAGCAGTGGAGTTCGACTATTTCGTATGTGCTGTTATGAATATATTAATCAACTGAAGGTAAGTACTTTTGTGGCAAGAGGATGGTTGATCTGGGTAGGTCGGCGTAAGAAAAGGTCATCTGATAGCATCTGATTGAAAGTGGCAATACGATGGCTTCGACTAAGAGAGCGTTCGTGGATGAATAGTTCATAGTTCCTAAACAGAGCCTGATAGCCCGATACTGAAGTACATCAAGTTTGCGAAGAACGTATTTTGGTGCGTTGCCGAAGAAAATGCTTCCGTAATGCAGGACCGGTCGAAGAAGTGCACGATAGAGTGTTAACATTCTGGACGGCACTGCTTCACACCACGTCCTAGTAACAGCTCGAAGAACATTGAGCACAAGTCCAAATTTTGTTGTTACGTGGTTGATAATGATATGGTGCTTGTTGTTTAAAGGGGCCTAACATCTAAGGTCATCGGCCCACGTGGTTCATATGTCGACTCCAAGTCAGACGCCTGTCTACATACAGACCCTAAAATTTTGCTGTTGTCTGAAGTTGAAATGAATAAGCACCGAGTTGAATGAAAGGTGATGCAATTGACTGTTGTTTGCTGGTAAATATTACCACTGAAGTTTTAGATTCCGAGAGACTGAATCCATTTTAAAATGTCCATGTGCAGAGAGCATTTGCTTCATCGTCAAGCCATAATCGTTTGACCCAGAAGGAGGATGAGTACGCGTAGATGCAGATATCGTCCGCATACTGGAGGATCTTAATGTTTGATTGGTATATGGTGTCTAGGTCGGCCGTATACAGAGTGTATAGTAACGGACTGAGGATGGCACCTTGTGGTAAGCCTTTCGTTACTACTCGTGGTCCGTAGAGTGAATTATCACGTCGAAGGATATATATCGTACGTCGTTGAAATAAGGCATGAATCCCACGAAGATAAACTTCGGAGATAACCAGACTGTGCATTTTTTAGCTTGCAGTTAGAAGATGGTGAGTCAAAACCCCACTGTCGGCAACCCTTAAGATGTGTTTCCGTGATTTCCCATTTTTACGCCAGGCTGTTCCTTAATTAAGGTTGCTTTCTTTGTAGTCCTCTCCTATTCCATCGTCGCCATAGGACCAGTCTGTAACGGTGCAACGTAAAAGTGAAATGTCAAAAATATGTACTGGATTAAACGCTGCTTGTGTTTTGTATGATTAGAGGAATGGTACCTCATCTCTCATTCCTGCAGTATATAAACAATGTGTGGTAATCGTTCGTCAACGTATTTTATACTGTCGGATACCTACTGTAAGTGACACTGCACGTTCTATAAATGAATATTTCAAAATATTAGTTCAGAGAATATGAATAGGTCCTTACAAAATTGTATTGGAATAGTTAAGAATGTGAGCGCCGAGCTGGTGAAAGGAAGAAGTGGGATTGAAGAAAGCAAGCTGGTGATACTGTACTGCTATTTACATAGCCTACTTAGTAACGTGAGATGCTGCACTGATAGCAAATGTTCCTCCCAAAAGCTGACCTGCAACTTATGTTACTTTTATACCCTAAATAGCTGTAGTAACCACAGTTGACAGGACAATTATATTGCATGTGCAATGTTTTCTAACTCCCCAGCTACTTTCCACCAACATTCAGGCATGCTGTTTTACTCGGGACGCAGCAGTAGTCCCATCTATAGGAGATGAGTGTCAGCAGAAGGGACAAATCACACCACAACAATGGACAGTATAATGATTTTGTTGATCAGTTTTATCAGTTTTCGATACAGTAGGCCTTCACATTGAGTTTTCTTCCGACTCTGTGATATTAGGGCATGTAATGCAAAGGGAGTCCTTCCTTCTTTCATAACTCCTTCTTGTTTTATTATTAAAGCGATCATTCCTTTACGATTTTCTTCTTGTTTTTGTAATCATATTTACAATTTTCCTTGTCGATATGGACCGATGACCGCGCGGTTTTACACCTTAAGACAATCGTGACAAAAACCATCGTCGGTTAACCGATTAAACAATATTTCCATGTTAGCAATGCTCGCCGTTGATATGGACTAAGCAACAAGAGTATAAATTCAATAATTGTATTATTATAGTCGGTTTGGTAAAACTGTACAAGACATAAATTATCTTAATTTTTGTTATACCGGGCGAGTTGGCCGTGCGCGTAGAGGCGCGCGGCTGTGAGCTTGCATCCGGGAGATAGTAGGTTCGAATCCCACTATCGGCAGCCCTGGAAATGGTTTTCCGTGGTTTCCCATTTTCACACCAGGCAAATGCTGGGGCTGTACCTTAATTAAGGCCACGGCCGCTTCCTTCCAACTCCTAGACCTTTCCTATCCCATCGTCGCCATAAGACCTATCTGTGTCGGTGAGACGTAAAGCCCTTAGCAAAAAAAAAATTTTGTTATGCAATACTTTTCGATAGGACCATAACAGCTGTTCTGTTTGCTCTTCTGAAATATGAATACTAATGTTGAAAGAAACACTGCACATTAATGTTGTAACATTTTAGTGTTCGTGAATACATAATTGCCTCCATCTGATTCATGATGATTAAATTTTAAATTGTTAACTACCTTGACTCAGGGAATGGAGATTTGTGGTGTTCCGAATATCTCTGCAACTCATACACTACACACAACACTGCTTCCAGGACAGTAGCACAGAGTTTCCCATGCATGGCAGATGCCACCCGCGCTCGTCGGAGGGGTTGCTTTAATTTTGAGAATGTGTTTTGTACTTAATTTACGCTGCTAATCGAGCGTTTTCTGAACAGCGTTAGGCTTCTTGTCGGTTAATTATGACGTATTTTTACATTTCAGATAAAATTCTTATATAGACAAAATGGGGGTAGTGTTAGTGTGAGAAGATTACTCTGTTCCACACCTCTGGTGCCCATATCGCATGTGCTTTTGCGCTTTTACCCATTTTAGCCGCTATAGTCGCATTGACTTGATCAACAAAGGCTTCTTTCTAGGACGATGGGCTGAAAGTCCATCTTCCAATATTCCATTTCTTATAGTTGTACTGGTTACTGAGATGTCGCACATTTCTTCCCAGTCTCGCTTTAGTTCAGTTGGTGACAGGCGACGATCGTTGAGTGGAACCCTTTTCAGTACCCTGTCCTGTTCGACAGTAGACGACCTTTCTTCGACATTTCCTTTCTCCCTGTATTGTTTCAGTAACCTCAAAATCGTAGACTTATTTAAACCTGTCTTAGAGGCTATCTCTCTGGTGCTAAGACCAACAGACAAAGATACATTTACAGCAGTTTTCTTTTTTATTTGGCAATGATTCAACTGACCTGCCCAACTTCTCACTGCAAACGTCTCAACTGAAAATGACTGTATAAATATTGGCTTCACTGCAAAAACAAACTATAACAACAAAGAGTTCTGTATTATTGGAAAAGTGTGAGAAGTCAAACTATCAAGGCAAGGATATGTCAACAATGATTTAACAACCAGAAGCAAACAGCTGCGAAAGACAAAAATAAAAATGAATTAATGGTGATGCAATAAATATTTCCACCACTGTATCCTATTGCTGTGGAGTTCAGTTGAGTGAATGTTCGGACTGTGTTGGAGTTAACTTCGTCGTTCTGTGCTGTAGTGACGTGGAGTTGAATCTCTCGTGTCTGAATGCAGTGAAGTTTGCGTTATGTCTCTAGGGTGCAGCGTAAGAGTTCGATGGGGATCAGTAATCGACAACTAACGTGGAATATTCGAGTGTACCACCGACGGAAAGGGCTGGTGGCCATTAGGACAGAGAAAGCACGACGTGTATGAATAATATTGAATATTGAATAATATTAATCTATATATATATAAAGTAGCTTGTCCTGACTGACTGACTGATTCATCATCGCCGAGCTTAAACTACTGGACATAAAGAGAAGAAATTTTGGGGATATATTCATATTATGACGTAGGTGCTCGCTAAGAGAGGATTTTTGGATATTCCTTCGATAAGGGGGTGAAAACGGGGGTGAAATTTTAAAATGAGTTGCTCTATATCTCAAAACTTTAAAAGTTTACAGATGTAAAAATTGGTATTTAGAATCTTCTTTAAAAATAAGGAAACACGTATTTTTTTGTTTTCAGAAAATCCCAATAGGAGGGGTGAAAAAGGTTGAAAATGGGGAAAAATGGGTTGAATGCCTTTAATCAGGATACCGGTACCTATATCTCAGAAACTGAAGATATTACAGACCTGAAAATTGGTACTTTTGACCTCTTTTAAAAATAAAGAAACACGTATTTTTTTGTTTTTGGAAAATCCAATTAATGGGAGGGTGAAAAGGGGGTGAATTTTTAAAATGAGTGAATCTATATCTCCAAACCTTTAAAGTTTGCAGATGTAAAAATTGGTATTTAGAACCTTCATTAAAAATAAAGGAACACGTATTTTTTTGTTTTCGAAAAATCGCAATAGGAGGAGTGAAAAGGGGCTAAAAAGTGGTTGAATGCCTTTAATGAGGCTACTTATATATCAGAAACTGAAGATATTACAGACCTGAAAATTGGTGTTTGGGATCTCCGTTAAAAATAAAGAAACACGTATTTTTTTTGTTTCTGGAAAATCCAATTTAGGGGGGGGGGGTGAAAAGGGAGTAATATTTTAAAATGAGTGTATCTATCTCAAAATGTTTAAAGGTTATATATGTGAAAATTGGTATTTAGAATCTCCTTTAAAAATAAATAAACACACGTATTTTTTCGTTTTTGGAAAATCCAAATATTGGGGGGTAAAAAGGGGGTGGGTAAATTTTTAAAATGAGTGTGTATACATCTTAAAACTTTAAAATTTACAGATGTAAAAATTGGTAGTTAGAATGTCCTCTAAAAATAAAGGAAAACGTATTTTTTGTTTCCTGTAAATCCCAATAGGAGGGGTGTAAAAGGGTGAAAAATGGGTTGAATGCCTTTAATGAGGATACATATATCTCAGAAACGAAAGATATTACAGAACTGAAAATTTGTATATGGGATCTCCTTTAAAAATAAAGAAACACGTATTTTTTAGTTTTGGAAAATCCAATTAATGGCGGTTAAACAGGAGTGACAAATTGGGTGAATTTTTGAAAGACTATATCTACAGAATATCTTGGAAACGTTAAATGTTACAGACGTAAAAAGTGGGTGTTTGTAATCTCCTGTAAATCTAAAGAAACATAGGTGATTTGTGTTTGGAAACTCCACTTAAGGGGAACTCAAAAGGGGTGAAATTTTAAAATGAGAATTTTTACAGTTTATCTCAAAAACTTAACATGTTACAGAAGGGAAAAATGGTTTTTTATCTCTATTAAACATAAAGAAACGTGTATTTTTAGCTTTCGGAAATACCACTTGGGTGGAGGGGGGGGTAAAAGTGACTGAAAATGGTGTTGAATTATTTTAATTTGGCTACTGATATCTCAAAAATGAAGATGTTACAGACGTGAAATTTGATATTTGCAATCTGCTTTAAAAATAAAGAAACACGTATTCTCGGAAAATCCAATGAAGGGGGGGGGGGTGAAAGAATTAAAAAAATTAATTGAATTAATTGAATGAGAATACATACATCTAATAAAAACTAAAGTTGTTACAGACGTGAAAATTCGTATTTGGATCTCCTTTAAAAACAAAGAAAAACGCGTTTTGGGGGGAAACCATCTTGGAGGGCGGGAGTGTAAAGGAGTTGAATTCCTTTCATGAGGACACATAAATCAAAAACTGAAGAAGTTAGAGTCGTGAAAATTGGTATTTAGAAGATCCTTTACTATTAAAGAAACAAGTATTTTTTGCGGGAAAATTCACTTAGGGGGGGGGGGGAGTAGTGTGAAATGAAGTGAAAAAAGTAAATTATTTTTATGGGGATACTTATATCTCAAAACTGAAGGTAATAGACGTGAACATTGGTGTTTGAAATCTTCTTTAAACATAAAGAAACAAGCCTTCTTTTAATTTTTTTGCGGGGGGGGGGGGGGTGCCGGTAAATAAACTTAACGGCGGTGGGGTGTAGAAGGAGGTGAGACCAATTTATTTTACTGTTCTTAATGTACTTATAAGGATCCTCGGCAGCGCGCCGGCCTCTCACAGCTGGGTTCCGTGGTTCAAATCCCGTTCACTCCATGTGACATTCGTGCTGGACAAAACGGAGGCGGGACAGGTTTTTCTCCGGATACTCCGGTTTTCCTGTCATCATCCATTCCAGCAACACATAATAATAATAATAATAATAATAATAATAATAATAATAATAATAATAATAATAATAATAATAATAATAATAATGTTCCGGACCGTCGTCAAATGTGCGGACCGCGCTGGAAACGGCTCCTGGACGGGTAATAACTAAGAATGCAGTCCGGCCGCGGGTTCAGTGCCTTCTAGGCACCCAATATGACACAACGCCGGATCTCCTGAAGGATTTTATCCATATTAAAAATGATTATAGGAAAAGATGGCAAAGATTTACGGACCCAACTGACCGGGAGGAATACCTGAGCCTAGCCCGGGAAGTACGAAATCGATTGCTGGAAAAGAAGATTGAAAAATGGGGGGAAACATGCCGTAATCTAATAGAAAACGAGTCAGATCGGGAGTTTTGGTGGGTTCTAGCAGAAAACGAGTCAGACCGCGAATTTCGGCGGATTATATATCTAAAACAATAAGCATTCAATTATAAATTTCAGTATAATACCGTAGCGAAGCACGGGTATCTTGCTAGTTATTAATAAAACCACTTATTGTGAATTGCTGATGCTATTAAAAAGTGAGACAAGATATGATTGCAGTAGTCCTCCACTGTCACCTTAGTAATTTTGAAAAAGCGATTTGTACTTAACTTACACTGCTAATCGTCCGTTTCCTGAACAGCATTAGGCTACGATAGCACGAGGCGTGCAAGGCTCCAGAAATACATGCGTACATTTTGTATGATGATAGCCACTTAATTATCAGAGCTTTAGGATGTTCACGAACAAAATGTTGCAAAGGTTGGAGTGGGCTGGTGGTTGATAGTTTGGGGCGGCGGGTTGTGCGGACAAGGATCGCAGCTGTGTCCTTTTCATAATAACAAATTATTGTCGTGAGATGAAAATATACACATCTCTTAATATTTTATTGATGTCCAGCTCCTTGGCTGAACGTTTATCGTTGTGGTTTTCAGATCAGAGAGCTATGGTTCGATTATTGACAGAATCGGCGAATTCCCTTGACTTGAGGAATGGGGATTTCTGGTGTTCCGAATATCTCTGCAAATCATACACCATTCACAAAACATCGTCCAGCACAGTAGTACAGAGTCACCGACGTAGGTCAGTTGCGTCCACGCTCGTCGGAGGGGTTGCCATAATTGTCTCCACCACGCTATCAATAGCCACAGCGAATTATAAATGTTATTAAACAAAATGCTGTACATACAGGAATATTGTAATAAAAGACAGCATACACCATATCTTGTAAATTGCATACGGTAGTGTATCATTTCGTAGTACTGAAGAGTATGTTTTGAAGTCTGGGAGATACTTGATGACTTAGAAGACTGGGTTGCCTGTAGAATGCTCTATGGCGAAGGGAGAATAGAAGCGTCTGATGCTTCGAATACACATAAGAGCGCGTGCAAACATTGCACTGCAAGATATTCAGAGTCCTGCCACTCTCAACCAACCACTTTCACTTGATTAAAAAATATAAGATCCTTTGTGAAGAAACCCTTTAACGTTGAGAATAAAAGAAGTGCGAGAGAACTGGTCTTCCTGCTTCCTGGCATCCCAGGCTCTTGTTATTTCCAGAGAAATGAAATCTATTCTGAGACATGGTTAGCTCCTTTTCTGTTCAGACGGGAGAGAAAAAATACATTATTTCAGGATCTTGAGGAATCATGATCATCAAATCAATGCGTTTAATGTGTGCGAGAAAATTGTTTGATTACCTGCAGCATAATCCCTGCCTGCATGTGTATGTGTGATTGGGGAATAGATTGATAGCAGGTATAGTGGATGGTTCTGTGGCCGCCGCCGCCGCAGGGTTCCCAGGGGCCTCCACCGCCACCGCCTCCGCCACCCGGGGGCCTTCCCAAGGGCCCGCTCCGCCACCGCCACCCGGGAGGCCTTCCCAGAGGCCCGCTCCTCCTCCCGCGGGAAATTTGAATTGGTAAACAAAGCCACGTGCTTTTTGACAGCTATCATTGACAACAACGCATCGCTGACCTCAGTGCTGCCAACTTAACCTCACTAGCGCGAGATTTGAATCGGTAAACAGAGCCACGGTTTTTTTTGACAGAAACGTGCTTTTTGACAGCTATCATCGACAACAACGCATCCTTAACCTCAGCGCTACCATCTTGAAGGGCCTAAACTTCAATGCTGCCAACTAACCGTACTAGCGAGAGATTTGAATCGGTAAACAAATCCACGTGCTTTTTTGACAGCTGTCATCCGCCATCTTTAATGAACACAGCACCATGCTGTTATCTTGCGGGCAATTTCGTCAGCTGTCATCCGCCATCTTTAATCAACAGAACACCATGTTGCCCTCTTTATGGCTACTACCTTAACCACGTAGTAGCGGGTAATTTGAAAGGTTCCGTTAGCTGTCATCCGCCATCTTTAATCAAGAGAGCACCGTGCTGCACTCTTTAGCTACTTACCTTTGAAATGTGGTGGCGGCAAATTCCACGTGTTCTTGTTTGGAAACAAATCCATGTGCTTTTTTGACAGCAGTCATCCGCCATCTTTAATCAAGTGAGCACAGTGCTGCACTCTTTAGCTACTTACCTTTGAAATGTGGTGGCGGCAAATTCCACGTGCTTTACAAACTCACGTGCTTTTTTTTGACAGCTGGCATCCGCCATCTTGCATCACAAACATCATTGCTGCACTCTTTAGGTACTAGCTGAATTAGTAAACAAAGCTAAGTGATTTTTTCAGCCATCTTGCATCGCTAACCTCAGTGCTGCACTCTTTAGCTACTTACCTTTAACATGTGGTGGTGGACAATTTGACAAGCTGCCATCTTTAATCAACAGAGCACCGTGCTGCCCTCTTTAGGTACATACCTTTGAAATGTGGTGGCGGATAATTTGAAACATTCTATTTGACAAGCTGCCATCTTTAATCGAGAGAGCATCGTGCTGCCATCTTTATAACACTAAATTTTTTTCTTTGACATGTGGTGGTAGGTAATGTGCTTTTTTGACAGCTGTTATCCGCTATCTTTCATACCTTTGGCATGTGATGGTAGTAGTGGGTAATTTTACAGCGACCATCAACGATGTGCTAGCAAAATTTACATGTTTGCAACTTTACGCAGGCAATTTGTTAGGTGCTTGGACGTTCCCTGTCCAACGGATCTGTTTTAGGATTCGAGTTATAGCTAATGCTGCTTAGCATGACTTGCACCTAACATGCTTTTGTGCAGGAAGTGACTTAGCAAAAAATGAATCCTGGTCTTGTTACGTCAGGAAGGGTAACCGGCTGTAAAACAGGACTAGGAGTGGGGGAGCAGCAGCTAGCTGCTTCCTTGTATAGTGCAGGTGTTATGCTTTGCGAGTGGGTATGTACTAGCACCGGGTTTCGAATAAGCAGACTCTAGAGTTCCTGAACAAGAAAAAATATCGGGAATGTGTTTTAGAGTAAGCTTGAAGTAAGTCCACACACACACGAGCTACATCAGGCCGGCGAGCACATAGACATTGCTGGAATGTAATGCTTCAGCTACTTTCGCTGAGTACGAATTTCACTGCACGCGTACAGTCAGCCTCAAAATTATCAGCAGCAGCTTGTCGAGCTGAGCCCAGAGGTGCAGGCCTTCTAGTTTAATCGCGGTACAAATACGTCTGCCTGCAGAACTTCTATATTTCGGCACCTCAGCGTCTCGTGTTGTTCTTACCCTAGCTCAAAGGTCGGTAACAGGCAGCGGATACCGTAGTTGTACGTTTAGCTTAGTGCTCTTGAGGATCGCTTCTCAGCATAGCGCCTCTGTCTACCTACAGGTAAGGGATACCGTAGATGTAGGCTTTTTGCTTAGCTCACCGCCCCGTCAACATACAGGCAGGTGATACAGTAGATGTGGTCTTAGCTCAACACCCTGCTCTGTACAGGCAAGGGATACCGTAGATGCAGTCTTAGCTCAGTACTCTTGAGGATCGCAACTCAGCTCAGCACCCTCGTCTACCTGCAGGCAAGGGATACCGTAGATGATGGCTCCTTCTCTTTTTTACTCAGCTCAGCGCTCCGTCTACTTACAGGCAGGGGATACCGTAGATGTTAGCTTAGCTTAGGGCCCCTGAGGATCGCAACTCAGCTCAGCGCCCTGTCTACTTACAGGCAGGGTATATCGTAGATGCGGTCTTAGCTCAATGCCCTTGAGGATCGCTTCTCAGCCTAGCACCCTCTAGCTACCTACAGGCAAGGGATACCGTAGATGCAGGCTTTCTGCTTAGCTTCGTACGCTGCTAAGTACAGGCAGGGATACCGTAGATGCGGTCTTAGCTCAATGCCCTTGAGGATCGCTTCTCAGCCTAGCACCCGCTGTCTACCTACAGGCAAGGGATACCGTAGATGTAGACTTTTTGCATAGCTTAGCACGCTGCTAAGTACGAGCAGGGGACACCGTAGATGCGGTCTTAGCTCAATGCCCTTGAGGGTCGCTTCTCAGCCTAGCACCCTCTGTCTACTTACAGGCAAGGGATACCGTAGATGTTGGCTTTTTGCTTAGCTTAGCACGCTGCTAAGTACAGGCAGGGGATACTCTAGATGTGGTCTTAGCTCAGTACCTTTGAGGATTGCTTCTCAGCCTAGCGCCCTTGTCTACCTACAGGCAAGGGATGCCGTAGATGATGGCTCCTTCTCTTTTTACTCAGCTCAGCGCTCCATCTACTTACAGGCAGGGGATACTGTAGATGTTAGCTTAGCTTAGTGCCCCTGAGGATCACAACTCAGCTCAGCGCCCCTGTTTACCTACAGGCAAGGGATACTGTAGAAGTAGGCTTTTTGCTTAGCTTAGTACGCTGCTAAGTAGAGGCAGGGGATATCGTAGATGCGGTCTTAGCTCAATGCCCTTGAGGATCGCTTCTCAGCCTAGCACCCGCTGTCTACCTACAGGCAAGGGATACCGTAGATGTAGACTTTTTGCTTAGCTTAACACTCTGCTACGTACGGGCAGGGGACACCGTAGATGCGGTCTTAGCTCAATGCCCTTGAGGGTCGCTTCTCAGCCTAGCACCCTCTGTCTACTTACAGGCAAGGGATACCGTAGATGTTTGCTTTTTTCTTAGCTCAGCACGCTGCTAAGTACAGGCAGGAGATACTCTAGATGTGGTCTTAGCTCAATACCTTTGAGGATTGCTTCTCAGCCTAGCGCCCTTGTCTACCTACAGGCAAGGTATACCGTAGATGATGGCTCCTTCTCTTTTTACTCAGCTCAGCGCTCCATCTACTTACAGGCAGGGGATACTGTAGATGTTAGCTTAGCTTAGTGCCCCTGAGGATCACAACTCAGCTCAGCGCCCCTGTTTACCTACAGGCAAGGGATACCGTAGAAGTAGGCTTTTAGCTTAGCTTAGCACGCTGCTAAGTACAGGCAGGGGATACCGTAGATGTTGTCTTAGCTTAATGCCCTTGAGTATCGCTTCTCAGCCTAGCACCCTCTGTCTACCTACAGGCAAGGGATACCGTAGATGTAGGCTTTTTGCTTAGCTTAGCACCCTACTAAGTACAGGTAGGGGATACCGTAGATGTGATCTTAGCTCAGTGCTCTTGAGGATCGCTTCTCAGCCCAGCGCCCTTGTCTACTTACAGGCAAGGGATACCGTAGATGATGGCTCCTTCTGTTTTTGCTTAACTTAGTGCCCCGTATAAGTTCCGAGGTCGAAGATCGCGCGCTGGCCCTCCCAGGTTCGATCCGCTAGTATAATACATCAGCCTGCAGAACTCCGTCACCTCGGCATCTTCGAAAACAGCAGGTTCGATCCTGACTTATTCAGATAGAGCTTAAATACGTCAGCCTACAGAACTCAGCGTCTCTTCTAAAGGCACTCGGAAGAACACTTGTTGCATAAACATTTCGTTACAACTGTAGTGCAGACGTTTGCAACTTACACATCCGCTTAGTAACAAGCTGCGTATTTACTCGGTGTAGTCTGTGCCCGCAGATCTTTGTGTGCGTTAATTGTGCGCGCATCCTCTACTTTCTCTCTTACCGTCTAGTAGTAAGAACAAAAGGTAAGATTAATTCTTTGAATATTATGATTATTATTATTATTGTTATTATTATTTAAGATTTCTTTGGTCTTTGTTTTTAGAAAATCACCGTCTGCTGTCAATATTATTCTTCAGTTTGCAGCCTTCAACTTAAAGTAAGCCTAAACTGTCGGTTAGTGTTTGCATTTTTATTTCGAAAGCAACTTCTACGCTAGTTAATAAACCAACTTACCCTTTCATATCCTATCATCACAAGTGCTTTCTCGCCGTGCAATAAAGGTCTTCGAGTTAAAGAAGGCTAGGCTAGCTGATTTTTCCCTTTCACATCCCATCATCACTATGTATGAGGGAAGTGCTCTGTGTGTAAACATGAGAATGTGCTAACGCTACTTTCAAATAGTTACTGTTAACAAACTAACTTACCCGTTCCTATCCTATTAGCACAAGTGCTTCTACACTAGGCAATAAACATCTTTGAGTTGCATGTTTGTAAGGATAGCTAGGCTAGCTGACTTACATATCCCTATGCTACATTCATATATTTTCCTTTTTTTTTAGGTACATCAAGAATATTATCGTCGACATTTATTCGAGTTACAGGCTTGAACGTGCACATTTTATTCATCCGAGTAACAGTTTGCAGTCTGCAGCGTGTACATTTTAAGGTATGTTTCGAATTTTTAAAATCTTTGAGTTGCATGTTTTTAAAGATAGCCATGCTAGCTGACTTGCCCTTTCATATCCCATCATCACAAGTGCTTCTACGGTACACTCATATATTTCTGCTCTTTTTTTAGGTACAACAAGAATATTATCGTGGTCATTTATTCGAGTTACAGGCTTGAACGTGCACATTTTATTTATCCGAGTAACAGTTTGCAGTCTGCAGCGCGTACATTTTAGGGTATGTTGCTAACTTTTTTATCTATCTTATATGTTTACATTGTTGTTAGCATTCTAGGATAGGAGGATTAGAAGGTATAGACATAGAGGAGGTTAATCATGTAAATTCAAACTCACAACAATATCTGACCTCTATAGGTTGAAAATTGTTTCTTCCGAACATTGCAACTTTAGTCTAATCTCTATTGATAAATGGTTGTTCTCTTTTCAGAACTTGAAGACAGCATGTTCCCCTGCTCGCAGTGCAACAAAACGTTCGCAAGACGTGACATCCTTGCACGCCATGTAAAAACAAAACATCAGGCATCTACTATGTTACCCTGCGAGCAGTGTAACTTAACATTTGCGAGAGAAGATACCCTCAAACGACATTTATAAACAAAACACCCTAGCATAACTTCCGCTTTATGTGAAGTGTGAGGGGTGTATTTCGCTAATGTAGAGCAATACCAGGCACACTTACTAGAGGTACATCAGGTATCTACTTACAACTATAACCCTCAGGTAGTAGGAAAAAAGCGAGTAAATACGGATGTAGCTAGTAAAAAACCAAGGAAAAATCAAGAAATTCAAATTATACACTGCAAACACTGTAACACTAATGTACCATCTTCACATTTTCAGGGTCACTTACGGAGTAATGCGCATAAAAATAATGCCTGTAGAAGTGGTGGTCATACAAACAACGGGGAAATTAATACTGCATTTAAAAGTAGGATTTTAGTTGCAGATTTCGTGCTAGTCACAAGTTTCAAAGTACTGAAAACTTTCTAAATTGCGTTCAACCGGATGTGCAATAGCTTCTTGACAAAACTTTGTCTAATCATAATTTATTTAAATTTCGAACTTTTGCGTTGTATATTAAGAGCACAGATGAATCCGAAATAACTGAAATTAAATCATTTAATACGAAGGATTTTGTAGTAAGTGATTCGACTAATTTTGGTGATGTATTTAGGGATGTCTCGAACATTATTTCAACTAAGAGCGAGGAATTTCAGGAAAAAGAATCGGGGTGGGCTTTAGTTGAAATTTTGTATCTAGAAGTTAACATCAATAAGTACAATCCCTTGCGAGGTTCATCGTACATTTAGCTGCCGACAAGGATTCAGCGAAGAAAAGCTGTTGTAAACATCCAAAACGATGACGAGGAGTGTTTTGCATGGGCTGTGGTGTCGGCTTTAAATCCTGCGAGATCAGGCGTAGCTAAAAGAACATCATCGTATCCACACTATTCAACGCAACTAAATTCAGATGGTATAGGATTTCCTATGCAGTTAAAGGACATTAAGCGCTTTGAGCAACTAAATAATATTAACATTAATGTGTATGGTGTAGACAAAACGTATGTAGTAGGTCCTCTGTATTATACATGTAATAAGAAGAGTACTCATGTTAACTTACTCTATATCGAAAACAGTGAGAATAGACACTTTTGTTGGATTAAAAATTTGAGTAAACTTGTTGGTAGTCAGTTGTCAAACAGGTGTAACAAAAAGTGGCTATGCGATGGATGCTTGCAGTGTTTTAGAACTGAAGATCAGTTAACGAACCATTCCAAGAATGTCTGCAATCATGTATGTACAGAGATACCTACTACAGGCAAAAATGTTTTAAAATTCACGAATTATAACAAGCAGATGTGGGTGCCTTTCGTCATTTACGCAGACTTTGAAGCCATTCTCAAACCATGCAGCACATGCACGCCTAATCCTGACAACTCTTTCACTAATACTACACACATGCATGTCCCGTATAGCTTCGCGTATTATATCAAGTGTAGTTATGATAGTACGCTTAACAAGTTAGAGCTGTATCGAGGATCTGACGCTGCTAAAGTATTTTTAGAAAGACTTGAAAGTGATGCAGTACGACTTAGCAGTATTCTAAATACTAACATTCCTATGAAACCGCTCACCGAAAGTCAGTTACATGAACATGAACTTGCTACAAAATGTAGTATTTGTGATGGGGAATTTTCCGAAAATAACCCTAAAGTTTTCGATCATGATCATTTAACTGGCTTGTACAGATGTCCTGCTCATAATAGCTGTAATCTTAAGTACAAAGTTCCAAAATTTATCCCCGTAATTTTTCACAATTTATCTGGTTACGACTCACATTTCATCGTTTCACAATTTGGAGCTTCGAATGAAAAAGTGGATATAATCCCTCAGAACAAAGAGCGGTACATTGCATCTACAAAGTGTGTAAAAGTGGATGAGGAGCATACTATAAAACTGAGATTTCTTGACTCGTTTCGCTTTATGGCCAATAGCCCCGATAAAACTTTCTAGTAATTTGCAGCCAGAACAATTTACAGAAATTAGACGCGTTTTTCCTGAAGAAGCGCAGTTTAATTTACTTCGGCTAAGGTGTCTTTTGTTATGAACACCTTGACTGCTTAGAAGGCCTCGAAGAACGTGCCTTACCATCAAAACAATTATTTTACAGCTCGCTGAATTCAGCGGATATTAGTGATGATCTCTATTTACATGCGCAACATATCTGGGAGCAGTTCCACATTCAAACGCTAGGTGAATACTCTGACTTACGTTTAAAGACGGATGTACTTTTCTTAGCTGATGTTTTCGAAAATTTGCAAGAAAACCTACAGCCTTGACCCATGTCAGTATTTTACAGCAGCTGGGTTAAGTTGGGATGCCATGTTAAAATACACGCAGGTGAATTTGGAACTGCTAACCGATATTGATATGGTGCACTTTATAAAATCGTCTATTCGAGGTGGTCTAGGTCAGTGTAGCGGGCGGTATTCTAAGGCAAAAAATAAGTACATGCCAAGTTTTGACTCTAGTCAGTAATCTCAGTATATTGTTTATCTCGACGCTAACAATCAGTATGGGTGGGCGATGAGTCAGCATCTACCAGTAAGTGGTTTCCGCTGGCTAACGCAGTGCGAAATTGATAATTTACAGGTGCACGCCCTAGACGATGAAGCTAATAAAGGCTATTTCCTCGAAGTTGACTTACAGTATCCTAAGGAATTACACACTTATCATATTGACTTACCGTTCTGCCCTGAAAATATGAAGTCCCCGTACATCACATCAACAACAAAAATGCTAATTGTTAATTTGTGTGATAAATCTAAGTATGTCATTCATTATCGAAATTTAAAACAGTGTTTGCAGCATGGTTTGAAGTTAACCAAAGTTCATCGCGTACTAGAATTTAATCAGTTACCGTGGCTAAAGCCATATATCGGTCTTAACAATAATTTAAGAACAAGTGCAGTTAACGAGTTTGAAAAAGATTTCTACAAGCTCATGGATAACAGTGTGTTTGGTAAGACTATGGAAAATGTTGAAAAATGCGTTAATGTAAAATTGATTACAAACTGGGAAAATATTAAGCAAAGGTATGGTGCTAACTATTTAATAAGTAAACCGAATTTCCATAGCTGTACTATCATACATGAAAATTTAGTTATTATACAGATGAATCGTGTTAAGGTTAAGTATGACAAACCTACCTACGCCGGCTTTGCTGTACTTGAATTAGCTAAAACACCCATGTATGAATTCCATTACGATTATATGATGAAGAAATACGCCCATAATGCGCAATTGCTCTACACAGATACCGATTCGTTTATTTACCATATCAAAACTGATGACTATTACAATGATATAAAGGCGGACTTGGGTAGGTTTGATACTAGTGACTATCCTGAAAATAATCAATATCATCTACCGCTAGTTAAAAAAAAGGTTCTAGGTAAAATGAAAGACGAATGTACTGGACATATTATCGATTCATTTGTAGGTACTAAATCCAAGTCATATTGCATAATGCTCTTAAATCAACTACAAATAAAGAGATTGAAGGGGATTAAAAAGAATGTAGTTCAGAATCAGCTAAGTTTAGAAAATTATAAAAATTGTATTAAAAGTAATCCACCTACTTTACATAAGCAAATGGCTGTTGTTAGAAGCAAGAGCCATCAGTTATACACACTTTTAATTAGTAAGGTAGCCCTTAATAATGATGATTGCAAACGGTTTGTCATTCCAAATTCTACCAACACTCTAGACTGGGGGCATAGTAGTATTGATTGGTACTACTTCACATAAAGCCGGTGTGTGTGTGTGTGTGTGTGTGTGTGTGTAAACATTATGCTAGAGGTGTGTACTTTGTAATATATACGTTAAGATGTCTTACATCACAATTCACTGTACTTATTGTATAAAGATAGTAAGAAGGGAGAGGTACGCTGAGAGTGTAGTACAGCAAATGATTCAAGTTGAAACTTTTAAGATAAAGCATGAACGTACAAGAATTGCGTCGAGAATGGAAGAAGTACGCAAACATCACTACGGTAAAATGATTCGAGATTAAACTTGTACATGCAAGATGTAAATAAATAATGTAGAATTGGCATATTCTTTTATTTTAGATTAGGTATTACCTTCTCCTCCTCCTCCTTCCTCTCGAAGAAGAGCAAGAGTAAGAAAGAAGGTGTTCAGCAGATTCGTAAGTATGTTGTCGTATAGCTCAGTAAGTACGTTGAGAAGAGATTTTTTTTTCTGAACAGTGTTTAATTCTAGTCTTGCAATGTAGTGTTCTACAACATCGAACTAGAGTATGCGATTCTAGCTGTAATAGGTTTTGAACAGCAGTATGTGTTCAAGTCTAAACATCTATTACTGCAGTTACGCGATATGCATAAAGGTATCCTCAGACATGCTATATCGTGCATCATGTTCTATTCTAGTTTTAATCATCTATTTATTGTTTTGAACACATCAATCAATGTTCTAATCACATGTTGAAGTTAACGACATCGAGTACAGTGTTCGATTGTAGTCTTGTTATGTTTTAATCTAATCGTCTTACATCACAATCTACTGTACATATAGTATAAAGATAGTAAGAAGGGAGAGGTACGCTGGGAGCGTAGTACAGCAAATGATTCAAGTTTAAACTTGTTGTATCGAGTACACTGTTCGATTATATTCTTAATCACTTCCTTTGTAAAATAATCTTCTTAGAACAAAGGCATTCCTTGACATATTCTTTTAAATTGTCTGCCACTACGATAAAGATAGCAGCACGGTGCTCTGTAGATTAAAGATGGCTGCTGTCAAAGAAGCACATTACCTACTACCACATGTCAAAGAATAAAGTTTAGTGTTATAAAGATGACAGCACGATGCTCTCTTGATTAAAGATGGCAGCTTGTCAAATTTTCCGCCACTACATGTTCAAGGTAGGGGCTGCCTGGCCGAGGCGGTAAGGCGTGCTCGGTTCGCCCGGAAGGACGTGGGTTCGAATCCCCGTCAGGAAGTCGTAAAATTTTAGAAACGAGATTTCCACTCCCGGAGGTGCACATGGCCCTGAGGTTCACTCAACCTAAACCAAAAATGAGTACCAGTTTAATTCCTGGGGGCAAAGGCGGCCGGGCGTAGAGCTAACCACTCAACCCCATCAAGTGCCGAGGTTACGGATAGTGGAAGCCTTTACCTTCCACCCCTCCAAGGGCCTTCATGGCCTGTACGGAGATGACTTTGCTTTGCTTTTAATTTTACATGTTAAAGGTAAATAGCTAAAGAGTGCAGCATTGAGGTTAGCGATGCAAGATGGCTGAGAAAATCACTTAGCTTTGTTTACCAATTCACCTAGTAGCTAAAGAGTGCAGCACTGAGGTTTGTGATGCAAGATGGCGGATGACAGCTGTCAAAAAATGCACGTGAGTTTGTAAAGCACGTGGAATTTTCCGCCACCACATTTCAAAGGTAAGTAGCTAAAGAGTGCAGCACTGTGCTCTCCTGATTAAAGATGGCGGATGACAGCTGTCAAAAAAACACGTGGATTTGTTTCCAAACAAGAGCACGTGGAATTTACCGCCACCACATTTCAAGGGTAAGTAGCTAAAGAGTGCAGCACGGTGCTCTCTTGATAAAAGATGGCGGATGACAGCTAACGGAACTTTTCAAATCACCCGCTACTACGTGCTTAAGGTAGTAGCCATAGAGAGGGCAACACGGTGATCTGTTGATTAAAGATGGCGGATTACAGCTGTCAAAAAAGCACTTGGATTTGTTTACCGATTCAAATCTCGCGCTAGTAAGGTTAGTTGACAGCATTGAAGTCTAGGCCCGTCAAGGTGGTAGCGCTGAGGTTAGGGATGCGTTGTTGTCGATGATAGCTGTCAAAAAGCACGTGGCTGTCAAAAAAGCACGTGGCTTTGTTTAACGATTCAAATCTCGCGCTAGTGAGGTAAGTTGGCAGCATTGAGGTTTAGGCCCGTCAAGATGGCAGCACTGAGTTCAGCGATGCGTTGTTGTCGATGATAGCTGTCGAAATGAACGTGGCTTTGTTTACCAATTCAAATTTCCCGCGGGAGGAGGAGCGGGCCCCTGGGAAGGCCTCCCGGGTGGCGTTGGCGGTGGCGGAGAGGGCTTCTGGGAAGACCCCCGGTTTGGGGTGGCGGGCGATGCCCCTGGGAGCCCTGCGGCGGCGGCGGCGGCCGCAGAACCATCCTCTATACCTAATATTGATTACAAATTATTATTTCTTCACGCACTCAAGCAGGTATCGACGTAAAAATGATAGCCAAACTGTTTCTACGCCCACAAGTACACGTGGTTAATCACCATAGCTGACCAGAAGACCTTTTATGTATCTTCAACAACAATATTGAGGAATGGATGTATGTGTTGTAATTTGAACTAGTTTAGGACGTAAAACAATTTTGTCATGAATGTTACGTTATTAATAATAAAAAGAGATCTATTAAAATTGAAGCGTGCATTGTAATATGCTAAATACGAGTCCTACAGCTGCAGTTGTCCTAATACATTACTGGCATAAATGAAGACTTGATACTACAACATCATAGCGTACAGGACATATATTATGCACAAGTACAGCTGTCGAAATAAGGATCGCTCATAGTGCTAGGAATAAAACAATCTCCATTGTATCGATCTTATTTAGTGTAAGATGACCCAATTAGTACACTCTCACACATATATTTATATTCTCTCACAATTATATTTGAGTATGGATGACAGTTCCCTAACTAGTGCTATTTACAAAGCCTTTAGCCTTCACATAGTAGGTAGTCCGGCTCCCTGGTATTACCTGGAAGGGCGAACATCCTGATTCAAAGCTGAATATTACTTCCCTTCGCATACTCGGTCGCTTCGTGCAACAGCTGCACGTAGACAGATTCGAACGCACCGTCTGTAAGCAATTAAGACGCTGGAAGGACTGTTCCACGGCTCTGTTCGTCTCGACTCCAGATTAATTCGTTACACTCACAGTCAACACAATCATTTGACTTATCTCACAGACAGCGTGGCCGCTCTACACAATGAACTACTCAGCACATATTAGTAAATAACGACAACAGTGCTAACCAGCAATCGTCTCCAACATTACGACGAAACCATACAACTCCGACGAAAGATTGCTCTTCTGTTATCCAACTTCACTACATAACGACAACAAATGACACTAGGAATGACTCTGGTGGAACACCCGCCATACTGTGGACAATCCAAAACAACAACAACAACAAAAACAACTCGAAACTTGGCGAGTTGACCATGTGGTTAGGGGCGCGAAACTATGAGCTTGCATTCGGGAAATAATGGGTTCCAACCCCACTGTCGGCAGCCCTGATGATGGCTTTCCGTGGCTTGTCATTTTCACACCAGGCAAACTCTGGGGCTGCACCTTAACACGCGAGAGGGCGCGTCCGCGGCAGTTTTCAGCACTTTTTAAATATTTGTTAATAATTTCGTTGCTAGCCGCTGTAGGGCTTCGGGCGCTCGTTTTATCCCTTCCTTCGCTCTCACTCACATGACGTTCATTACCGTCAGTGTATTGCCTTCTGCGTTCTGGAGTAGTTTAACTTTTCTTTCACTCTCGCATCTGCCGCGGCAAATTGCCTTCGTGTGAACCCTCGCGTAGTGCATTCTTACATGACTCCATTTCCAAGAAAGTTTCTTAAGTAAAGTTCATGAGGTTTATGGTGGCTATCACTGAAGTGTGGTGCTGCAGTTTTATCTTGAATTGTGACCAAATCATTCATTGAAATGTACAAATGCAAACGTTGAGGCAATTTGCTCACGCGCGACCTCTCGACCTCTCACGTAATTTTACCAGATTTTTGCGAAAAAATCATTAATTTTTTTACATTGAGAAAATATTGTTACTGGATAATTATGTTAGTACTAGTTGAAAGACAGTTAAACTGGCACATATTGATATTTTTATCAGAGCATTCACTGCAAAAGGAAAATACCAGCGCATTAAAATATTAAGCGTGAGCAATTTGCCTTCGCGCGACCTCTCGCGTTCTTAAACGGGCGCGACCTCTCGCGTGTTAATAAAGGCCACGGCCGATTCCTTCCCACTCCTAAGCCTTCCCAATTCAATCTTCGCCATAATACCTATCTATGTCGGTGCGACGTGAACTAAATTGCAAAACGAAAAAGAAGGACTGCAGCGAACTTGCTGTTCTATCCGTTGTGATAAAGTACAGAATCTTAGGAGTTCGGCTAGAAAATTCTCCTTACGACATGCAGAGGATCTGCTGAAAGAAAATGGGAGAAAAATACGAGGAGGAGCCAGCCACGTCATCGGGCCGGTAGGATGTTTTCGGCCTGAATTAATCATCCCTTTCAGGAAATACCGAATGGGACTACGACAAGGCTGATGGTCGCCGGAGCACGTATTATTACTCCCCTTCGAGAACTGTCGGTTCCGATCAGTTATCATCTTCAGCTGTTCCTCGCTAAGGCGTTAGTTGGTCCAGACGCATCAGCTTTTTTCGGCTATATTGTATGCGATAGATGACGCCATTTATTCTCTTTAAGACGTAGTAAGTGCCTTTTCACACAATCTGGAGCTTGAGGCACAAGCCTCTCTCCCTTATGGAATTATACAGCCAAACTATGTCATATTTTAATAGCTGACAGCGTCGGCTCGTTTGTTGTATCGTGCTTCTGTTGAGCCGTTCTCTATTCTCAGCCTCTTCCGCACAACGGCATGTACATTTCCTTGCCAGGTCCAGGCAGTACTGGCCGGTCGGGGTAGGACCACCCGTCGGCCAAACGCTAAATCCACCGGGATGCGCAGCTCTTTTCCAAACAGCTTCCTTGCTGGTGTGTATTCCGCGGCCCCGTGTCCTGCAGATCGGGATGCCAAGAAGAACAGAGGAAGATGACGGTCCCAGTCCTCTGATGTTTGCTGATGACTATTCGCAGGTGATTCTCGATAGTCCTGTTGATTCGCTCCACCAATCCATCTGATTGGGGATGTAGAGGCGTAGTCCTGGTTTTTGAAAAATCCAGCAGTCGGCACAAGTATTGGAAGATCAATGACTCGGGATTCCATCCCTGGACAGAATGTAGCTCTAACAGTACGAAGTATCTGCGTGCAAAGTCATTCACGAGGGGTTCCGCCACCGTTATCGCCTCCTGGTTTGGAATTGCATACGCCTCCGGCCACTTCGTAAAGTAGTCAGTAACAACTCTTCACTGTTAGGACCGGCTACACCAAATACTGCACTGTCGAAAGACGCGCCCACATTATGCGTCTTCATTCGTCATTTACGCCCCCAGATTGGTCCCTCGCTGACTGCAAACTCGTATTTCGTGCAGAAGTCTTAAATATTCTGTCGGCATTCCATCCGGTAAAACCCCGCTCAAACTTTCTCCAGAGATTTTTAATCGTTAGGCTTCCTCCCGAAACTCCACCAAGAACTTCCTTCAAGACTTCCGCCACCATATTTTCTGGGGAACTCACGCGCTCCCGGAGCGTCCTCCCGCCAGTGCTTTCATGGAAGCGCTTCACCAATCCATCCTGATCACAAGCGAATCCCATTGCGAGAAGTACGACTAGGTTTCGGCCTGAGGTTAACGGCGTGTGTCCATCCAGGCCTCGGAACATGGGTGCTCTCCAACTCGGCCAGCAGCCCGATGTCCTCGTCATACCTCTGCGCTTTCGTCCAGTTGTCATAACTCCAATTTACGTCGAACTCTACGGTGGTCCTTCGGCAGAGAACTTGCAGTCTTCTGGACAGGGCCTTTTCGACACTGAGTTGACGTTGAAAGGGTGACCGTTTCGGTGTTCTATCACATCGTCGCACTGCTGCAGTCTTTCCAGTCATCGTGCGATGTATCCTTTCGGTTTCTTGAAATTTAAAAGCCACCCGAGTGATGCAAGGTCAATCCTGATGGGGAATTTTCGGCCATGCTTGATGGTCTTCATAATGGCCAACAGATCTTTCCGGGTGACACAGTCATTTTTTCCGGTTACCGAAGGTTGCCACTACCCTTCCTTCGCTGTACACTACTTGATACAGGACAACCCCAATGAAAAGTTTGCTGGCATTCGCGTCAAGTACAATCTTCGCCCAAGCTCTGGGATATACCTGTACCCAGTGTTGCCAACATGGTGCTTTTCCCACTAAATCTAGTATTCTTTACTGTTCATCAGTGGGTACATTTTAATACACGGTGGGCAGTAGGATATCTAGCCTTTTTGATTCTTATGTCAGTGTGTATTTTGGTGGTTTTCTAATTCAAGCTTTTTGCAGTATGGTAGAACATGTAATAACATAATCGTTCAAATTTAAGTTCTTGACGTTGACAGTTGTGATACCAGCGAGCCTGGAAAGACCTGAACTCTTGGCGAAGGTGATATGTAGGCGATTTTCTTGAAGATAAGGGAGAAGGATCTCTTCTGTGCCTCATAGTAATAGTAGTTAAGCGGTTCCAGCGTGAGTGTGGTTGGAAGTACATTTACTGTATATGGAGATCGTAAATGCCGTTCACGCTTCAATAATATTGTTTTTATAGCATATACTTTTTCGCGTGTGAAATGGGGAAAGTTAAATTGAAATATTTACAGAAGTTTAGATCCGAATGGTTGAAAGATAAAATATTACGTGAATGGATTAATGGAATCCCAGGGGACCCTACGAAGGCGTTCTGTAAGTACTGTAGTTGCTCATTGATACCTCGGCATGCGGACTTACTAAGTCACACAGAGACAAAGAAACATAGACAAGCTGCCAATGCAGTTATACTCGAGCCAAACTTAGATGAATCTGAGTTTTATAACATTAGAAAATTTAGTGAAACCACCTCTGCTGAAAGGTCATTAGCATTATTTGTGTGCTTTCATATATCTATCTTATCTTGTGATCACTTAGGAACTCTATGTAAAACTAAATTTCATGGAATCAGAGCAGCTGACACTTTACAGTTACACAGGACTACCGGACGAGTTGGCCGTGCGCGTAGAGGCGCGCGGCTGTGAGCTTGCATCCGGGAGATAGTAGGTTCGAATCCCACTATCGGCAGGCCTGAAGATGGTTTTCCGTGGTTTCCCATTTTCACACCAGGCAAATGCTGGGGCTGTACCTTAATTAAGGCCACGGCCGCTTCCTTCCAACTCCTAGGCCTTTTCTATCCTATCGTCGCCATAAGACCTATCTGTGTCGGTGCGACGTAAAGCCCATAGCAAAAATTACACAGGACTATGTGTAGCAGTATTATCAAGAATTTCTGAGACCATATTTTAGGAATGATTTCCGAAAGGGCATTGGTGATAGTCCTTACAGCATTTTTGTAGGCATCAGTGACACTAAGTATCTGGGTATAGTAATTATTTATTACAGTGTCACTAAAAATGACATAATTACAATATATTTAGGCAAAATGGAGCTTAATAAATGCGGTGCCTTAGCTATTACAAAAACAATTAAAATTGCTTGCAACAGTATTCTATAGACCCATTGAAATTGAAGGGGATAGGAACTGACAATGCCAAGATGATGACAGGAGCAAACAATGGTGTTCATAAGCTGCTTAAAGAACATGTACCAAAATAAATTAATTCTTGTGAGATGTATGTGCCATTCTGTACACCTGGAAGTTTTCCATGAATGTCCTAACACTTTTCCCAGAAATACTGAGTTTATTATCAGTGATATTTTAATTGATTATCAAAATATTCCCTTAGACAGCTTGCATACAAACACATGAGCCTTTGAAAATTGTTCAGTCCTGTAATATCAGATGGCTATCATTTTACTCAGCAATTGACAGAATAGTTACACAATGTCTGGAACTGAAAACACATTTTGGAATTGTTAGGATCTCTTAGGAACTCTATGTAAAACTAAATTTAAGGGAATCCGGGCAGCTGACAATTTACAGTTACACAGGACTAAGTGTAGGAATATTATCAAGAATGCTTTCAGACCATATTTTGCATGTTATGCTTAAATATGAAGACAGTTTAGTTTACCTGCTATTCCTGAAATTAATTTTTGGGGATGTTACAACAATAAATAAGTCATTGAATTAAACACAGCATACCCAGCCAAACTCCTAAATGACTTAAATTGTTGATCGAATCATTGGAAATACTGCTGTATTGTCTACATTTAAATTTGATTTAAACTAGTACGGTAGTGACTTTGAAAATCATCTTAACCCTAAACCATACCTGGGCTACTTATGTGAAATTAAAATTGGAAAGATGAAGACGGAACAAATTCTCACCGCAGAAAATGAACAGTTAATTCGAAGATGTTGTGAATGTTTTGTAGTTTGTTTGATCAAGGAAATACAGAGAAGACTTCCTGAACATATGGAAATATTAAAATATGTTGCTCGACTAATTCCTGGTATTGCTCTTCGACAAATTAGGGTATCTTTGATTCCATTAGTGGAGATTTTTAGCATCCCACCAGAAGTTAAGGGAAAAATAGAGGCACATTGGGATGCAGTAACCTTAATTAAATGGCGGAATGTCAGAAATTCTAGAAGTTTTTGGTGTGAAGTCTTTAGTTATAGAGATGTATGAAATATAAACCCATGTAAAGAACTAGCAAAGTTTGCATTATAAATATTATCTTTGCCCTAATCAAATGCAGAGGTACCGAGCGAGTCGACCCGCGGGTAGGAGCGCGCAGATGTGAGCTTGCATTCAGGAGGTAGTGGGTTCGAACCCCACTTTTGGCAGTTAAGAAGATAGTTCTCCCATGGTTTCCCATTTTCACACGAAGAAAATCATGGGTCTGTCTTAATTAAGGCCATGGCCGCTTCCTTCAGACTTCTAACACTTTCCCGCATCATCGTCAAAGTAAGACCTATATGTGTCGGAGCAATGTAAAGCCTATTCTAAAAAATGCAGAGGTGGGAACGGTTGTTCAGTCAAATGAACGTAGTAAAAACCAAAATTAGACATAGGATGGGGACTGAGCTATTGCAGTCAATCATGACATTTACAGCTGGGCTAAGACGGCTTAGTAAATGTTGCCATGATTTTGAACTGCCTAAACAAGAGTTAAAACAAATATGGGTACTACAAGCCTACAGAGCAACATCTGAAAAACCTTTAACATCTACAACCACTTCAGAAAACGAAGATGGAGATAGACAAGTATCGATTCTCTATTTTAGGTAAGTGTTCAATGATGATTCTTCTTTGTTGTAACAGCTCCGTGGGGCCTTATGGTATCTTAATACAAGTGTACTAATATTAATGATATTGTGGGGTATATATAGCGAGTGAGAAAAAAGTCAATGGATTTTATGTTAAAGTCGGTGTTTTTTGTGTGTGTTTAACGGCTTTATGCACGTTGGTCTTGGCAACACTGCCTATACCGTTGCTGTACACAGTGCGTGTTTCTGGTGGTTGAAAGCTCTTTGGCATTCCTCCATCCAGACGAATCGTTTGTCATACTCCGTACGGCGATGCAACGGCTTGGTGATTTTGGCAAATATCTTGATGAATCGACGGTAGTAAATGCAAAAATCCAAAGGTCCTTTGGTACAGGTGGTTTCCTCACCACCATGGTTTTCGCTGTATCGGTCCGCACTCACTCCTCCGAGACGATATGACCGAGGTAATGTACTTCCTTCCAGAAGAGTTGGCATTTGTTTGGGCATAATTGCCGCTGCACTGCTCTCAGTAGTAACAAGTTATTGAGGTGCTCGCCGGAGGTGCTTCCTAGAACGATGGCGTATTAAGGTAAATCAGCCACGTTTTCTGATTTAGACCTGTCAGCACAGACTTTATGGCCTCTCGATAGTTGCCGGGACGTTGCACAACCTAAATGACATGGCCGTGAACTACCAAAGACTACGTCCAAACAAGAATAAAGTATTCTCTCGGGCGTCAGGACAGATATTCTCTTGACAGTAGCCACCCCTCAGATCCAGCGTAGAAAACCACTTTGACCCTAATAACTTATCCAGAGTATTATCAGTCTGGGATAACGAGTAGTTATCTTTCTTCGTGACTCCATTCACTCTCCTGTAGTCGACACAGAACCGAGTAGAAACGTCCTTCGTCTCCACACAATTACAGGGAACTATAAGGGCTTTCTGAGAGTTGTATTACTTCCTGCTCCTTGATTTATTCGAGCATCTGGTCCACTTCTGGTTGCTTCGCGACTGTAACTTTTCGAAACGAGGCCTTGATCAGCGCGCTGTCATCCACATCAATCCGATTCTGGAATGGATTCCTCTGGCCTAATTCGTTGCTGCCCAGGTAGAAGACGTCCTGATTATACACCAGTAGGACTTTTAGCTTCTCTCGTTGCCCGTATTCTAAGTTTTCTCTATATCCCCCATAAACCTTCCGCAATGTCTGTGTCATATTCCGTCCTGCTCTTACTTCTGTGCTTGTCTGCAGTGGTTAATCAGATTCGATGGTTATGGAGCGTGCAATCAATAACAGAATCACAAACTCCGAGTGTTGTGCCTTGATGGGTGCCGATGCCATGAAAATTCAAGTTGGGAGGTGGAATATAATGCAAATTAGAGGCGCTGATCAAGGTCTTGGCAATCAGTAATCCTTTCGTTTGAATGTTCCGAAAATCAAACTCCACAATGGCCGTCAAACCAAATGCAGCTCCATCCACGTCCACAGCCGCATCCACCTCGGTCCTAGCTGGGATGATCAGGTCGATTTTTAGCTTCACTTGGAGTAAAGCAATGCCTATTTCTTCATCTCCATACAGAAGTTTATTGGAGCTCATATCTAGGATGATTTTATGCTCGTTCAGGAAGTCGAGTCCGATGATTTTGTGCTCCACGATTTCTGCCAAAAGAATCCGGTTTTCACATTCCTTCGCCCCGTGGAAAATTACAACACCTTCCTCTTGGACAGGTGTCGTCTCTCCTGCGGCAGTAACCAGGCTATGGTTCACCTACACGGGCCAAATTCTCCACTGCCGCGCAACCGTTGGCTTGACGATGACCCTCATTGCACCAGTGTCTAACAACATGCTTCACACTGTCCCGTCGACGACTCAGTCTACTATAAGACTGTTACCACCTCACTGTAATCTAGTTACACGGGCCCGGGCTGGTTGGAATTGACGTCCATCTAGAGCCAACCACTGCCCCCATAAGGCTGGCTAATGGTAGTTTCCTTAATTAACTTGTCGTCGTCCTGACGGCAGCTGGAGGCTACTAACTATTCGACGGTATTCGCAGGTCTGGCTTATTTGGCCCTTGTTACCACAATGAAAGCAGGTTACAGATCTTCCGGGGCATTCGCTGGTTCGAACGTTATTGCGTTTCCTCGTTTGCTGGATTCCGCTTAGTTTAGTATATCCTTCCCAAGGCTTCTAGGAATTCGGGTACAAACCTATCTACTTGTGGCCGTGGAGTTTCAACCACTTCCAGGCGAAGCACCGAGTTTGTTACCTGCCCCACGGCTTCGAAATCCAGCGCGTGGCCAAGAGCGTCTCCGAGTGCCTTGTGGCGGGCGGGGCGATAGGTCTGTTGGGTACCCGGATCATGTTGTCCATCTATGGAGGCCTGCCTACTCAGGTGTTTGAGGAACTATTCTGGTGTTGTATGTAGGCCAGGCGGATGAGACGGGCAAAATCAGTCTCGAACTCTTTGAGCTTCCCCGTACTCCTGTTAGTTCTTATCCGAAGCTGTATCTTGTAGGCCTCTTGGAGGTGGTGATCTCCATATCGGGCCATTATCTGGGTTAATAAATGTGGTGTAGTTGCTCTGACTGCCTTCTTATAACGTCTGTAGTACATTGAGGGCATCCCCTCTCGAAGTCACAATGAATACAGTAGATTCGTCTCCTTCACTCCAACGGTTAGCAGAAAAGGCCGTCTGGAACTGCCGCAGGTACGTACTCCAATGCACTTTCGCGTCGAAGGTTGGTGGCATCACTTTGGTCGAAATTAGTTCTGCAGACTCTTGTGTTCCGTATATCTCTCGTCTAGTATATTACCGCGCAGGGAGGACTATTTCTCTCTGGTGGTCCTAGCAAACTGTGTTAAATATTTTGTCCACTTCATGTTGTTCGGTTTCATTTTTCATTATTTATTTATTTATTTATTTATTTATTTATTTATGTACATGGCGCGGTTCAGGCTATGAAGCCTTCTATTATGCTAAACCACATAATTATGCACCTGCATAAACATAATATATTTAGCATTTTAACTATTAAAAATTAAGAATTAGATAAATATAATTTAAAGTTAATATGGAATATAATTTAACTGAAATTTAAAGTATCATAAAAGTAATGTTAACATTTAAAAATTAATTTATATTATTTACTATTATTAAAATTATATCTCGAAAAAAATAATCTATAACGTTACTAACATTACATTTTATTCATTTAACTTAATAATCTAACATTTGAGGGTGCTTCTTAGATTAAATTAATCTCAATGTAGGGAAAATTACCAGCACATTCTTCTCAATAGCTTTAGGTTTCTTACTGTATGTCTCTAATTTCAGCCGGGAGAGAATTCCAGGAACTTATGGTCCACGGTACAAGTGAGTTGTTATACGTACTACTGTGGTGAGTGGGGATGGACAGCAGGAATCGTTTTGATGGCCTTGAAGGTGCTCTACCTGAAGGAGAGAGGAAGTTGAAATCTATTCTATGGTAATTTGGTTTACCTGTTCGCAGTATTTTGTGCAGAAGAGAAACAGCATGGCACTTACGTCTATCACATAATCCTAACCAGGACAGCTGATGGAGGAAAGGGCTGATGTGGGAAAGGAGTGGTTCATTTAGAACGAATCGAATGCAGGCATTATGCATCCGTTGAAGTTTAGAACCAAGTGTGCAACTCATGTTATTATAGGCTACATCACCATAATCAAATGCTGGTAGTATTAGTCCTTGAACGAGCAGTTTACTGGTTTTGACAGGTAGAAAGTCCCTCATTTTGTAGAGAGTGTAATGTACCGAATGCACGCTGAAAATTTTTTGTTACGTGATCTGACCAAATTAAATTCTTATCGAAAATGATTCCCAGGTTCTTAACGGAGTCTTTCAATGTTATAGGTGTTCCATTGATCTTGATAACCGGTATACCGATGCTTTCGAATTTGGCATGCGCTTTGTTAGATCCCATTATGATGGCTTGGGATTTTAATGGGTTTACATTCAGGCAGTAGCTACTAGTCAATTTGTTAATATTACATAGGTCTTCGTTTAATTTCATGGTTGCTTCTTGTATGTCATTCGGCTTGGTATGAATATACCATTGCATGCCATCTACGTATAAGTGATAATTACAGTTCGTCAGTTGTTCTAATAAGTCATTCATGTATAGGGAGAACAGAAGTTGGAATAACACCCCACCCATGCTACCCCCATCTCAGTATTTCACCATCTAGACATATTGTCTCCCACTGACACACATTGTTTACGTTCACTGAGATAGAAACGTACCTAGCATAACACATTATTGGAAAATTTCACCATTTCTAATTTGGCTAGTAAAATGTCTTTGTCTACGCAGTCAAATGCCTTTGTAAAGTCGAAGAAAATTAGAATAGTCTTTTGGCCGTTATCCATTGCTATCTGAATGTCGTTAGTTCCTTTTACTAATGCTGTGTTGGTAAGGTAATATGATCTAAGCCCTGATTGCTATCTGTAGAGTAAGCTATGTTGTAAGAGGCAGTCTGTCATTTGTTTGTGTACTAGCTTCTCCAGTACCTTTCCTAGTACAGGGAGGATACTAAGAGGATGGTAATCGTCAATGGTTGTGCCGGTACTATTTTTAGGCACTTAAGAGAGGTGTTAATAATGTGCGTTATTGTAGGAAGAATGATGTCTAGAATATTTCTTAAAAGGGACAGGTTTATTCCGTTGCGTCCAGTAGACCCTGATTATACACTATGTCATTGAGGGCACTGTTTACATCACCAGGAGTCACATGAGAGAATTAGAATGTTTATTCGCCATACTTTCCCTTTGAAAATATTCTGTCAATAGTAGCTCTCTTGGTATTTTCGTTCGGCTGAACGTTTCTTGAGCTAAAATAATTATTGAGATCCTCCAAAGGTGCATTACAGTTACAATCCTTTGTCTTTGTTCTATTTAGACCCATATCGTGGAGAATTTTCCATACAGCAGCAGAGTAATGAGTATTTAAAATTCAATACGCGTAGCGTATTTTAGCGTTTCTTATCATCTGCGTTGTTTTATTTTGGAGTCTTTTATAGTTTTCAAAATTGTCCTATGCTGGATGTTTCACATAGTAAAGATAGACTGCGTCTCTGTCTTTCATTTGATCTCGAATTTCTTGATTGAGCCAAGGGTTAGAGGGTCGCTTTACTCGAGCTGTACGTAATGGGGCATGTCTGTCGTATAAAGTTAAGAGACGTTCGTTAAAATGAGATACTTTGTCGTCAATGTCCTCTATATACTGAATTGAGTGTCATGGTGAGCTCAGAGCGTCCTCAATGAGGGCTTCTTCGTTCAAATTTTTGAAATCCCTGTAAGTGATTATCTTAGGCTTGTATTTTGGTCACTTCAAAGAGTATGCAGCGTAAATCATATCTTGGCGGGAAAGGCCTGCGACAGGCATCTGGTCATGTGACAATATACCGTAATTATTGTTTACAATGAATAGGTCGAAGAATGTGTGCGTGGTTGCAACATGGCGTGTGGGTTGTAAGGGCAGAATTGTCATATTAATGGACTGAAGCATGCATGTTAGTCACCTAATCTCAGTAGTTTAATTTGTCAGGTCAGTGTTAAAGTCTCCCATTAAAATCACATGTTCATAACTGGATATTAAATCCTGTCCTCGATCTTTCTCTGTACTTCTAATTTGTTCTGGCCTTCTTCCATCGTCTTCTCAAAGTACTTCTCAAACTCTGTCATCTTTCATCATCCATCTGATTCTCCACCTTCGTCTGAATCATCGTCTGGTATCCTTTCATCTCCATTATCATCTCCAAGAGTGCATTTAACTGAGCCACCATTTTCCTATGTTATCTAGAAATGACCACAAGAGGAAATCTAAACATGTATATTTTGCGAGAACTCACTATACACAGATATTATGGAAAGCTCCCAACGGTGGTCGAAACCTGCAGTATCTGGTCCGCTGATGCACGCTGATTGATTGCTTGTTGTTTTAAGGGGCCTAACATCGAAGGTCATCGGCCCCACGCTGATTGCAATGATTTGTCACACAGTGGGTCTATTCCGACTTCTGAGACCACATTTGCTACGAATATAAAATACTGCCTGTTTTATCGACCTAATTAAATATAGGATGACTCAATTACTAAACAGACACATACTCTCTAATATATATATATGTGTGTGTGTGTGTGTGTGTGTGTGTGTGTGTGTGTGTGTGTGTGTATTTTGCAATTTGTTTTACGTCGCACCGACACAGATACGTCTTATGCCGAAGATGGGATAGGAAAGGCCTAGGAATGGGAAGGAAGCGGCCGTGGCCTTCATTAAGGTACAGCCCTAGCATTTGTCTGGTGTGAAAATGGGAAACCACGGAAAACCATCTTCAGGGCTGCCGACAGTGGGGTTCGAACCCACTATCTCCCGATTACCACTCTCTAATATAATTATATTTGAGAAGGTATGAGCACAGTTCCCTATATAGTGGATGTTTAAAAAAAATTGCCATCACACAGTAGGAATTCCGGCTGGCTGGTATTACCTGGAGGGCGAAAATGCTGATTGTCAACACACTTTCACTTCATTTCGCAAGTTCGTTCAATTTACACAACAGCTGCATGCAGGTAGTGATGGAGTATTCGATTCATTTGATTCCGTTCACACCGAGCTCGATAGCTACAGTCGCTTTAGTGCGGCCAGTGTCCAGTATTCGGATGATAGTGGTTTCGAACCCCACTGTCGCCAGCCCTGAAGATGGTTTTCCGTAGTTTCCCATTTTCACACCAGGCAAATGCTGGGGCTGTACCTTAATTAAGACCAAGGTCGCTTCCTTCCCAGTCCTAGCCGTTTCCTGTCCCATCGTCGCCATAAGACCTAACTGTGTCGGTGCGACATAAAGCCAATAGCAAAAAATAGAAGATTCCGTTCACGTTACTGAATCGATACAGTGATCCAATTCACTGCACATCAGAGTCACCGTTGCTGTTACATCTGTATAATGGGTACTTGCGTCATCCGGCTTTCAGATTCAGGTTTCTCCTGAAGCCACCTCTTCGCTTGAAGATTTTTATTTTCTCCACAGCGACAACTCCATTAACTAAGTAACTAAAATTAGATGAAAATTATCTTTACACACAATCGTCAATGATATGCAGTTAGCGCTGTCAACTAGGTGGCAAATTTCCTATCAAATTTTTGTCTAGTCTCTCTTTGAAACGATTTCAGAGTACGTGGATACTTCACAGTATTCACGGTTACCTGACTCAACTTCTTTTTTAGTTAAGTTGTGTCAGTTGGCTCACTTACTCACTGTCAAGATACATCAGTGATCTCATGATTCAATGACCGAAATCTTGGGCAATAATGTGACAACCGAACCGGGAGTATACTGAGCGGTTCTTCCCAATATAAAACAGACAATTCTGAGTGATCGTGAGTCTGATTCATAGTCAGAGGGTAGGCTAGAGCGCTGAGTTCAATTAATTAAACTAACTTATAATCCTAAGATCCATTATACTAATAAATATAATAACCTTATAGCCTACCTACTTAATGGCTACGTTGGAATTAGGCCTATGCTTCCGCTACCTTTTTAACACTAAAAATATTTTCACCTATTATTTAAACCTTCCCGTAAGAAGACTACAGGGAATGCAAGTGGGTATTATTTTCAAATGAGCTGGGAGCGAGAGTCCGCTATAGCGTACGACTCATTCAGTGAGCCATGGCTCTGTTTGTCTCGCCCACAGCGTTAAGTTCGGCTCCCGGCCAATGTCTAGTGTTCCGTGTGTGTTGTATCTCATTGATTAGTGAGTACGCCACTCAGCACTGTCTGCTGCAAGTCAGCTGATTCAAGTGCCGTCAGCTCGCTGTTGCTGCGATTCGATTTGCTCGGACAGTTGAATAGATCGATACACTACCTCGAACCCTACACTCAGTAGCAACAACCCATGCAGACAGTTTCGAAACACCGTCTGTTAGCAGCTACGACGCATGATGACTGTTCCTTGGCCGGACTCCAGAGTATTCCGTCATACACGCAGTCAACACAATCATTTCACTTATCTCGCAGTCAACGTGGCCGCTCTACACAATGAACTACTCCACACGTATTACTAAATAACAATATCGCTAACCAACAATCCTCTCGAATACTACTCCAACACTGCGACGACACCGCACAACAAATCCGACGACGGCCAACTCTCCTGTGGTCCAATTCCACTACATAATGACAACTGACACTAACACTGACACTTGTGGAACACTCACCTAACACACGACACTACACCACCACCACAACTCGTGGCGAGCTCACTCCTATATCCCCGGTGATGAAGTACTGGAATCTTCGTGATGCGGTCAGACAAGGAATATTCTCGTTTCGACTTCCATAAAGCCTACAGAGAAACTGGATGAGAAAACAATACAAGCAAAGGCCGGCCACGCCATCGTGCCGACTGGGAGCTTTACGGCCTGGCTTACTCATCCCTTTCAGCAAATATCGAAGTGCGCTACGACAGGGAAGGCGATCACTTGAGCACGTAATAACAGTATCTTCAAAATTTGGAACAATCGTTGCTATATTATTGAACCCAAACTTTAAGTTGATCATTTACGATAACCTGGATTCTGTCACATTTAATTCCAGTGATCTACTTTCAAGACTTATCTCAGAACATTATGTATATGTGAACAGTGAATTCTATCTTTCAATTAGAAAATTACTTAATGGGCACTGAATAAATTAAACACTGACTATTTAATTGTTTTCTTTTTGAACTAGGGACAAATATTTAATACCTAAAGGAATATTATCTGATACCATGTGTCTTGATGATGTCTGGAGTACCTAGTTGCTTTACGTCGCACCGACACAGATAGGTCTCAAGGCGACGATGGGACAGGGAAGGGCTAGGAGTGGGAAGGAAGCGGCCGTGGCCTTAATTAAGGTACAGCCCCAGCATTTGCCTGGTGTGAAAATGGGAAACCACGGAAAACCATTTTCAGGGCTGCCGACAGTGGGGTTCGAACCTACTATCCCCCGAATACTGGACACTGGCCGCACTTAAGCGACGTCTGGAGTAGCGTGATCAGTTTAACTATAATATGAGGCTGGATTCTGAAACGAAGTCCCGGTGCTAGTATTATCAATATGCCCACAGACAGAAATATTCGAGATAACTGACGTCTGTACCAAGGTTGAAACCATTTTGTTCGTGTGTTAGTGGTAAATTTTACATAGATCAGTATGTTTTTATGGCAGTACTTTGACATTCACACAATTTCAGTAATTGCAACTCAACTTAGAAATTCATCAACAGTTTTACCAAGCGAATTGTCTGCGTGTTGTTGGTCACGAAGGTGTAAGCTTGCATTCAGGAGAAGGCGAGTTTGAGGACTACTGGCCACAGCCAAAGAGACGGTTTTCCGTGGTTACTCATTTTCACACCTGGCAAATCCAAGAGCTGCTAGTTAATAGACATTCCGCCTTCCTTCCCGTCCTTTAATCACCGCAAACCTTCGATTTGATAGTGCAACGTTAAACCACTAGCCAAATGTAATTATTATAATCTCCTGCAGATCATCGTGAATCAATCAATTATCGGTTGGTTTGGGCGATCTTGTTCAAATCCACTCGAATGCAGGGGCGAATACCCTAGTCACCTGAATAATTATGTTCATTCTGAAGTACAACTCGTCCAAAACTCCCTGTTGAAATTAGAAAGAGGCAAGGGAAGTTTCCTGGAAGAACTGAGTTAAAGCGTCAAACTTATAATATTAGTTAGCCACGTGTGAATACAGTAATGCAAGAGAAAGTATCGTGTATTCAACGACCTCAAGGACTTATGAACATCAGTTTTTGCTCACCATCAGAGATGATCATGATACTTCACATGGAGCTGTCAGGCAGAAATGTGTACTAATTCTTATAAAATTCCAGTCTGGTGCGCAACTTATGAAAATAATTGAAGTTAATTTGAATTCCTGCTACATATTTGAAAAGTCGATGTCAAAGTGTTAAGTAATGTATAGAAGTTCACATATCCGCCCACTTGATAAAATGTTGTTATGTGTGATATATCTAGTGAAATGTGTGTCATATTCCAAAGTAACTATTATATAATAATATCAAGCTCCAAACATCGGGAGTTCATTCTACCTAAGTACTGTACATGCTTTCAGGATTTTACTAAGAATTGTAAACACAGTTATTTGATTTTTAATCTAATTTAATTCCATTAACGGTATATGGGATGGACAGTCTTCCCTTAGGTGTCTTTTGCAAGCAGACATCTGTAGTTAAAAGCATAAATTAAAAAGACGAAGTCAGCTAGTTTACCGTGTTACTCTTAGCTTCAGTGCAAGAGAAGAATTTTATAATATATCTTAAAATTTAGTTTTGATGAAGTCTTGTCTCTCTCTTATTCTAATGGATAACAAAATTCCATTTAGCTTTCGAATATTAGATGAGCTACTGAACTTCGTTAAACGTTTGGTCCATATCCAAATGTCCGGCTCCATGGCTAACTGTTTGGCGTGCTGGCCTTTGGACAGAGATGTCCCGGGTTCGATTCCCGGCAGGGTCGGGAATTTTAACCATAATTGGATTTCGCTTTCACGGGGGCTGGGTGTGTGTGTCGTCTTCATCATTATTTCATCCTCATCACTACGCGAGGGTCGCCTACGGGCGTCAATTCAAGAGAACTGCACCTGGCAAGCTGAACATATCCTCGGACACTCCTGGCACTAACAGCCGTACGCCATTTCATTTCCATATTCAAATGGTGGAATATTTATGACACAACATCATGTGTAATATTACTCTTACAAAGGAATCAGTACAATGTGTGTCAAAATTATGACTTCTGCAATTCTTTCTTCGATGTAGATGCAACTCATAACCCACGAAGTTTAATAAACCCAAACAATTAGGCCTACGTTCTTCCTTATATCCACTATCGCTAGTGGCATACCAAATGTATGAAAATCAGGGGCTAAAAATAAGGGTACTAGTCAATGTCACTATATAGTACGCATGTATGAAAATAAGAACCCGCGCTTCAGATACTAAACAATATTTTAAAGTAAAGTGAAAATGATGAAATGAAATGGTGTATGACTTTTAGTGCCGGGAGTATCCAAGGACAAGTTCGGCTCGCCAGGTGCAGGTCTTTTGATTTGACTCCCGTAGACGACCTGCGCGTCGTGATGAGGATGAAATGATGGTAAAGACGACACATACACCCAGCCCCCGTGCCAACGAAATTAACCAATGAAGGTTAAAATTCCCGACCCTGCCTAGAATCGAACCCGGGACCCGTGTGACCAAAGACCAGCTCGCTAACCATTTAGCCATGGAGCCGGACGGTGAAAATGATGATATCCAGAATAAAGCAAAAGAAGCTACTGGAGGGGTGAGTCTCCTTTTAGCACACTCCGAATGATAGTAAGGTATATGCACCATTTTAACCACGTATCAGCCATCCTGCCATTTCTTAAATCGCTGGTAGTACTGGTAATCGAACCCAGTTAATAGCACAAGCTATCTCACCACGGAGGCGAACTATACATATTAGAAATGTGAGACTTCTGGGATAAAGAGATTCAAAATGAAGAAAAGGTCCTGAGTAAGAAGGTAACTATAGTAGTGAAATACATGAACCAGAATGTAAGGAAGAAAGAAAATTACTAGAATGCTGTGAAATTTCACAGGATGATGTGAGCCAGTAAGGTGGCACTGGTACCTGAGGGAATAAAATAATACACTGAACTTTAGTCCCTTGGTCCTCTCATGCTAAGCGTCTTCCTGGAGGGCTGTGTACACAAATGATACACATCAAAGTGAGCAAGCTAGATGGCTGTGATATCCTTGCCTCCAATCTAGTGCTCCTCACATTGAGTGAGTTCGTGGTGCGAGTCATGAATTAAGTGATTTTTTATTTGACTCCCAACATTGACATTTCTGAAGGTAATTTTCCGTACGGTGGTTTCCCCCTCTCACACCAAGAAAATTACAGAGCTGTACCTAAATTTAGGCATCAACCGTTGCGTTCGTACTCTTCTCTCGTCCCAACATCGCCAAGAACCTATCTCTGTGTTAGTGCGACGTTAAATATGTGCTGTACAACAAAAGTTCGGAATTGGTATACTTGATGAGATGAAGTCAGGAACAATTATCGAATCAAAACTTCTATGTTTTGCAACATATTCCACGTTAACAACTGTTTATGAATATACATTGAAGCTTTTAAGATTTCAGAACTACACTAGTTACCCTTGAGACACCATTCAACTGACAATCGCCACAAACTCTGACATCCTTTATGTGAACTCGGTTCAATCTATGGGGAATTTTATCGGCTATCTGCTGGAACATTTAGTGAAGTCAGGAGGCCAATTCCTGTTGCCCAAACTACAAAATAGTTCCTCTACTGCATAGCTATGAAATCAAAGGTTAATACCGACGTATTCACGAATTATGATTTCCTACATCGTTTCATATCTTGCATAAATGAAATACTTCAGTTCCACGATAATAGAAATCAAATGTAGACATCACATGTTGAATTGTTAATATTGCGTAGTTATAGAAGAGACATCATCAATTGTATAGCAAGTGTACGATACATGCACGTCAGCAGCTGGACATTTAAGTGAAATATTCTGGCCGTGATAAAGCCTCCGTGGCTCAGATGGCAGCACGTCGGCCTCTCACCGCTGGGTTCCGTAGTTCAAACCCCGATCACTCCACATGAGATTTGCGCTGGACAAAGCGGAGGCGGGACAGGTTCTTCTGCGGGTACTCTGGTTTTCCCTGTCATATATCATTCCAGCAACACTCTCCACTATCATTTCATTTCATCTTTCAGTCATTAATCATTGCCCCAGAAGAGTGCGACAGGCTTCGGCACCTGGCACAATTCCTTTATTTTTTTGCAATTTGCTTTACGTCGCACCAACACAGATAAGTCTTATGGCGACTATGGGATAGGAAAGGCCTGGAAGTGAAAAGGAAGCGGCCGTGGCCTTAATTAAGGTACATCCCCGGCATTTGCCTGGTGTGAAAATGGGAAACTACGGAAAACCATCTTCAGGTCTGCCGACAGTGGGTTTTGAACCCACTATCTCCCGGATGCAAGCTCACAGTTGCGCAGCCCTAACCGCACGGCCAACTCACCCGGTGGCACAATTCCTATCTTCGCCGCAAGATGGGGGCTTCATTCATTCCATCTCTGACCAGGTCATTGACTGGAAAGCAGACTGTAGGCTTTCATTCATTCTGGTCACGATAATAGAACACTCTGACAGTTATATACTGCTCATCTTGGTAGGGATGATGTTGCAGAGATCGAATTGCTTTCACTTTACTATTTCGATTGTGACAGCAATATTTTCTGTATGGTATCTTTCTCTGCGGCTCCTACTCAGAAGGCATTCTGTACACTGTTTCCAATTGTACTTAGATCTCGAGCAGGTCTTGGAACAAACGTCCCATAATCGTTCATTCCGCAACACTTTCCCATCTCAACTTTTCCACAGAGATAGCAAAAAGTACTTTTTTGAATATAGCCTCCTGGGAAATACAGAATTAATATTATCCTTTCATGATATATTTTCTTAAATTTGTTGCCATTTACAGCATATAGCAAAGTAAACGTTCACGTTTGGGATGCGATGAAAAGCGCCGTGGTCTACTTCAACCGCTTACAGTATAATTATATAGGCCTACTATATAAAAGGCAAATTATAAACAAGATATAAGATAATTTTCTGAAATATTAAACAAAAATTTCTTGGGATAGCCTCAGCTATATTTAGCCATGTTTTTGAGTTGCTGTTTATTTATTATGATTTCACGAAATCTCGATAGATGGCACTTTCTTGCCAGAAACGGAAGCAGAAAAGTCCATAAATACGTACAAAACGCATCAAAAGTTGTGAGCAGAGTTTGATCATTAGAAAAAGTACAAAGGATTGTACTCATTTGAATGGACGCTGAGTCTGAACGGGTTAACCCACTTTTAGTACTCAGGAAAATTATTAAAAATTATTAAAAATTATTAAAAATTACTAAAAATTTACAAACTTCCCAAAATAAATTAGTATACCCGGTTTACCTATATTTAGTGTCAACTTATGTATATCTACGATGAGAACAGAAATACCATGGCCCATTTCAACTACTTCTCAGTGATAATATATCAAATAGAGCTGTATTAGTGATAGCCACAAATAGCAAGTTTGGGTATCGGATTACAGTATCCGATTCTTGCACGGTGACATTAGGTGTATAACAGAGTTCATATAATTATCTTGCGTGTGTATATTTTGGGATGGGTCGCCGATAATCTTTGATGTGTTAGTGCGACATCAAACTAGTGAGAAAAATATGGTTTTTGGGTTTATGTTGCAACTGTTTATACTTTTTGTTTCTAACAAAACGCTGAACTGATTCACTTATCGGAGTAGTATTATCTAGTATTTTTATCTTACTCCGGCGGAGTTAATTTACATCATCATCATCATCATATTTTATTATAGTGAAACTGTGAGGTTCTTCAGTTTGTCATGAGCTAAGCACAAGGCTTCCAATCATCATCAATTTGTTATTTCTACAGTACAGTTGGGGCTAATTATTTCCTTAATCGAATTTTGCTATCATCATATTCATGGAGGACGAGAAAAAGCGTTTCAACATCATAAAACATGCTTTAGATATTTTCTTAAACATTTGTAATTCATTAGCACCCGGAAGGAAGAGGAAGTTGCCATGACTTGATCGGTAGTTATTATTGTAGTAATCATTTGGCGTTGAAAGAAGAAACGATTGTTTGGATGCCCAAGAGTAAAACTTTACTCATTTCTCCTCTCAGAGTATTGGTTACTTACTGTAGGCTACTTTGACTTAAAATAATCACCATCATCATTGTCGTCTCGATTACATTACATGAAACTGAGTGAACACCGTTTCAGTTCTTCTAACAATCGTAAACTCGTGGTAGAGCCGGATAAATTGCGTCGGAGGCCATTACAAAAGGAGAAGTAATTGTTTTTCCATTCCTTCTTATAGTGGGCCAACGGCCGTAGCCGTGTAGAAACACCGGATCCCGTGAGATCTCCGAAGTCAAGCAACATTGGGCGTGGTCAGGAGTTGGATGGGCTGCCACGCGCTGTTGGTGGGGGTAAGGGAATGGAGGAGCGGACAGGAACTGGCCACCCTACCGCACGTAAACTCCGGCTCAGAAATACCTCTGCGGAGGTTCGGACCTGCCTTCAGGCAGAATAACCCTTACCTTACCTTATAGTGGAAATCATTTCTCCACAATTTTGACTTAGACAAGCTACGACTGTGAGGTTCTTGAGTATGTCGAAAGTGATTTAGAATAAGTAAAATTAGAAAATACCTGAAGAAATATCATTTAATCACAGATTATAACTGAAAATATGTAATTTATGTAATTTTCACTGGTAAGAAATATTTTATCGTCTATGTCGAATTTAAGAAGGCGTATGGCGCCAGTTGAAAGACCTACTCTCATGAAACTCCTGGACCAGAAGACACATACACCTTACCCACCAGACGTTAAATAACACCAGGCCACGAGTGAAGTTCAGAGGGACGCACTCAGAAAGTTTTGAAATCAAAGCAGGTGTAAGACAAGGAGACGCCTCCCCCTCTTCTCCTTAACTGTGCACTGGAAAAGGCAATAAGAGAGTGGCGAAAGGAGTTAGGTAGACAGGGAATTCCATGTGGTATCCCTAGGCCTTCATCGACGACCTGCCACTTCTATCTAATTCAATAGAAACTTCAATTAAGTAACTTAATGTTCTCAGAAAACAAGCAGCAAAAGTAGGGCTACACATTTCACTTGAGCATGAACATCAGTGAATCTGGTTGTACACTACATCTAGAGCAAGGAATGATCACAGAAACCAAAAGGATTAGGTGTCTGGGAGGTTAGCTGGAACCCGATCTCTCCGAAGGAGTAGTATTACCAAATCGAGTTAACAAGAAAGAAATAGCATACAAACTGATCAAGAACACCTACAATAAAAAATGCCTCTCCCGTAAAACTAAAGTGAAGCACAACTAGATAGTCATCCGCCCTGAAGCCTTATATGATTCAAAATATCTAATATTCAACAGGAAGGGACTCATTGACAAGCTCGAAATCCAGGAGAGAAAAATATTGACGAAGATACTCTAAAAAAAATCAGAGGCGTAGCCAGGAAGAAATGCCTAGTATTTTCTGGACACGTCTACAGGATGCATCATGCCAGGTTGACCAACCAGCTTCCCGTTTACTGGCAAAAGAGGAAGACCACGTCGCCATGCTTGATGGACATAAACAATGATCTGTAGGAACTGGAAGGAACAGAAAGGGACTTCGCACATCTCTCAGAAGGATGCTTAAACAAAGAAGTTAGAGGACAAACCACCTAGAAGGAAGTCAGGTACCTTCCGGGCAAAGGAAAGGAGGGAACAACACGGCCAGAGGATGCGTGATTACTGCGCGAACGCCAAAACATATCCCGTACGCAATAGTTGAGTATCGTGCTCCAGGGATGAGCGCCGTGCTTACTTTTTGTGTTCAGTGTAAAATGGTATTGAATTGAGCTTAACTGTTGAGTTTTGCAGAAGCTGCGTCTTGGAGTTTCAGGAGTGCTGTAAACTTGTGGAGTGGGGATGCGTAGCCTTCCTTTGTAGTCCGAACATATTTCTGTTAAATATCACTCACCCTCCACCACTGGCGTAAATACCGCTCGAACAATGGAGAGTTAAAACCATTTCAGGAGGTAATGGTAATAATAAAACTATACAAAAGAGGAACGACCGAATTTCTGGATATGAAATTTTTTGAGTGACGTCAAAATGCTGCAATATGCAAAAATGATACTCATTATATCCAACGCAATGCATATAAGTGTAAAGTAGTATTTATTTCTCAAGTTAACAGTTGTTTTCATGTAGTGTTAATATTCGGTTAAAACTCAGAACATACGATTTCTTCAGGAATAACGCTGAATTCTGGTCGCAGTCCTGGTGGGAGTCCACTTCTTCATTTATTCTAATTTACTAATAGCAACTTCAGGAAAAAATGACTTGAAAAATATATTTCCAAAAGTTGTACACACATCTGCCTCTGTGGTGTAGTGGTTAGCGTGATTAGCTGCCACCCCCGGAGGTCCGGGTTCGATTCCCGGCTCTGCCACGAAATTTGAAAAGTGGTACGAGGGCTGGAACGGGGTTCACTCAGCCTCGGGAGGTCAACTGAGTAGAGGTGGGTTCGATTCCCACCTCAGCCATCCTGGAAGTGGTTTTCCGTGGTTTCCCACTTCTCCTCCAGGCAAATGGCGGGATGGTACCTAACTTAAGGCCACGGCCGCTTCCTTCCCTCTTCCTTGCCTGTCCCATCCAATCGCCCCATCCCTCCACGAGGCCCCTGTTCAGCATAGCAGGTGAGGCCGCCTGGGCGAGGTACTGGTCATTCTCCCCAGTTGTATCCCCGACCCAAAGTCTGAACCTCCAGGACACTGCCCTTGAGGCGGTAGAGGTGGGATCCCTAGCTTAGTCCGAGGGAAAAACCGACCCTGGAGAATAAACAGATTAAGAAAAAGAAGAAGAAGCTGTACACACACTTCCAGGTAACGTTCTTGTTACTGGTTTAACGTCGCACTAACACATCGAAGGTTTACGGCGACGCAATGATGAGAATGGAGTAGGATTGGGAAGGAAACGACCGTGGCCTTAATTAAGGTACAGTCCCAGCAAGCATTTGCCTTGTGAGAAAATGGTAAAACACAGAAACCATCTGCAGGCCTGCCCACGTGGGATTCGACACACCTACTCCCGTGTGCAAGGCAATATCTAACATCCCTACCCAAGTTATAAAATAATCTCAATTTAAGATTTGTGAAATGAAATGGCGTATGGCTTTTAGTGCCGGGAGTGCCCGAGGACATGTTCGGCTCGCCAGGTGCAGGTCTTTTGATTTGACACCCGTAGGCGACCTGCGCGTCATGATGAGGATGAAATGATGATGAAGACGACACATACACCCAGCCCCCGTGCCAGAGAAATTAACCAATTAAGGTTAAAATTCCCGACCCTGCCGGGAATCGAACCCGGGACCCCTGTGACCAAAGGCCAGCATGCTAACCATTTAGCCATGGAGCCGGACAGATTTGTGAAAATTAGCAGTAGATAGAAATCATAAAAATATGACCATTCTGAAAGAGTTAAACAAGTAAAAAGAAAAAGAAAATCAATCTCAAACACTTCCCAAATATAGTTATCATTCTGTATTTTGTGAATACACTGAACTTCCCGATCGTGTACATTTAAGTAATAATTTATCATCCGGGCAGAATGAATCTGAATATTTTCAATATTAAGCGTTCATTGGAGAGTTAGCATTATGAAACCTTAAACAAAGAAATTAATTTCCATTCCATCTCACCTTGTTTCGAAAACAAGTCAAGAGTTCTTGAAACTGGATTCTTGTGAAACGTGTTGCAGTACAAATGAGATTCACACATTTATTGTGAACACGAGAGGGTTTCATTTGTCACCTATGATATAGGCCAATGAATTCCATCAGCCAGCTCATATTGATCCAGTACCTACCTCATTGTTAGTCATTACAAAACAAACATTAATTGGAAATCCGACCCATGCAGTTTAAATGTTACAAACAATACACAGCATGTGCTATGAAGACGCTGACACGCTATGCGCAGGCTGCTGGTTGCAATTCGAAATAAAACTCTCATATGAGCGTGTAATTTAAAGTAAAAAAAAAAAGCATCAGTTGTCGTTATGAAGGTATATTACATGTTTGCATGCACACCTTCTTGTAACCTCGATTATTTCCAAGTTTCTCATCTTTAAAATGAAATTCTAGGCCATTAATTTCAACAGTGGGTGTGGTGACCTGTAGATAACAATGATAGCATGCACATTATTTTTGGGTCATTTCCAAATAATTAACATCATGAAAAATTCCACTGGATATTATTTCTCCGGTTCAAATATTTCTTACGTAAACTATTTCGTATGTAATGGGACAGAGCCGAAGAAGTACATGCAAATTTTCATTAGAGGTATGAACATAAAGAATTTTATGAGTAATTCTAAAAAGTACAATGTTCTGCCCAACACGATTTTTTCGACTACACGTGGGGAGGAGACGGTTATTCTGAATGGTAAAATATTCATGAAACTCCTCTGGCTACTTTCAATATTTCACAACCAAGAAGTTACGTAATTGAATTATGTCAAAGGTGTTGGTGGCTCCTGTGATTCGCGTTTTGTTTCCATATTACAAGCATAATAATGAACCTCTAGAATATGGTGATGAACAAAACAGAACAAAGCTAAGTCCTAGAGACAGATATGACAATGAACCTGAAGCATATGATATTTAACTCCGTTAATCCTACAAAAGCAAGCTACTAATATAACATGATTGTTAAAACTGTGATAAATAATGGACATGAGAACTCCAGTTATACGCAGAATTCAAACCATGGAGACGTTGCATTTTTTTCTGAACCGAGGATTAGTCATGAGAAATACGTTACAGTCCACAGTCAGAATTATTACGTTATGAATACTTAAAAGAGAAATAATCATTCTACTCTCCTAAGTGAAATATTCTATCTAATATAGCACAGTTCAAATTATTGGAAAGTTTCGATAAGCAAACATCGCTAATTTTCAGCAATGATGCCATAAATTTAAATAAAGCAAATAAATCGGTTGGTCGCTAATATCAGGTGGCACCAAATCTATTATTGTTTAAGACAGTTAGAGAGGGTACTTGATAAATAAAACAACATACCAATGGATCACTAGACTCCGTGGCTCAGGTGGCAGCGCACCGACCTCTCAACGCTGAGCTCCGTGCTTCAAATCCCGGTCAATCCATGTGAGATATATGCTGGACAAAGCGGAGGTGGGGCAGCTTTCCCTCCGGGTACTCCGGTTCTCCCTGTCATCTTCCATTCCAGCAACACTCTCCACTATCACTTCATTTCATCCGTCAGTCATTAATCATTGCCCCAGATGAGAGTGACAGGCTTAACCAGCCGGCAGGTTTCCGATCCTCAACGCCGGAGGGGGGCTTCATTCATTGTATTCCTGACCCGGAGGAACGACTAGAAACAGGCTGCGGATTTTCAGTTTTTCACCAGTCAATCATCTCCGTTGAGGAATTAATTAGGCCTATGTAACAAAATGTTGATTTTACTGAAGGTCTACACAAGGTGGCTCAAGAACGCCGTACTTTCTACTTACAAATGTCCCGCATGCACAAATGATGAATGGGATATCTACCAACTGATTTTCACAGGTGCACTACTGCCAGCGGGTAGGTTACGTTAGAATATGAAGAGATAAGGACCAGCCTGTCGCTCGCAGCATGTTACTCAGCGCTACGGGTCTAATGCACCCCTTGCAATAGTAAACATCGTTTTCCACCGCATATTTCTAGGCTGGTGTACGGTACAGCCGCACTATATTTGCTGTCAGCATATCGGCAATGGATAGTGTGTTCAGCAGCGACAAATACACAGACATTATTTTAATCTGGACAACCTGGTCGGAATGCAGCCGAAGATCCAAACAGACGTAGGCCAATGCCCCCTACACACGTATTTCGCCGAACAGTATTAGTTTTTGTTTCATACAAGCAACTCTATTATCGAGTGGAATGTCTACACGTGTATAAATTAATAAGTTATTAAATTTACTTTTCTGCATCTTTGGCGTGTTTACAAACAGTAGCGGCGATTACGGGGTGGGGCTAGGAAGGATAGTGGCACTCTCCCCCAACTTTTTGGAGTAAACATTACATTTTTTTCCACTTTAACCAGCTGGAACTAGGAATTATTAAAAAATATATTTGTACAAACCTTGTCTTATCTGCTAATTCATTCCTTTATATTTTAATTATTAACATAATTATTGGTGACAATACGCACAAAATACAGTTCGTCGTGGCTAACCGATTTGTATAGCGCTGCGGCAAGTAGTGGAGACTTTGCATGTGCTGTGAGGAAGGGTAGTAGGGGTACGTATTTTTTGACAAGGTCATGGACACTGAGTTATAATTCACCAGCTGTGAGCTTGCACGAGGGAGATAGTCGTTTCGAATCCTACTGTCGGCAGGCCTGATGATTGTTTTCCGTGGTTTCCCATTTTCACACCAGGCAAGTGATAGGGCTGTACCTTAATTGAGGACACGGCCTCTTCCTTTCCACGCGTAGCCCTTTCCTGTCTTATCGTCGCCAAAAGTCGTATCTGTGTCGGTGTGACGTAAAGACAATTCTTCTTCTTAATCTGCTTATCCTTCAGGGTTGATTTTCCTCGGACTCGGCGAGGGATCCCACCTCTACTGCCTCAACGTAAGTGTCCTGGAGGGTGAGACATTGGGTCGGTATACAACTGAGGAGGATGACCAGTACCTCGCCCAGGCGCTCTCACCTGCTATGCTGAACAGGGACCTTGGTGGGGGGAATGGGTAGTTTGAAAGGGTTAGACAACTAAGAGGGAAGGAAGCGGCCGTGGCCTTAAGTTAGGGACCATCACGGCGTTTGCCTGGAGGAGAAGTGGAAAACCACGGAAAATCACTTCGAGGAGGGCTGAGGTGGCAATCGAACCCACCTCTACCCTGTCGACCTCCCAAGGCTGAGTAGACCCCGTTCCAGCCCTCGTACCCCTTTTCGAAACATCGTGGCTGAGCCGGGAATCGAACCCTGGGCTCCGGGGTGGCAGCTAATCACACTAACCACTACACCACAGAGGCGGACGTAAAGCCAATTGTAAAATAAATTCAATTGTAATTGTAATTTCAACGGGAGATAATACCAATGTTCCTTTCACTGGGCTGGATTATTTGTTTTGTGGTATGTTATTTATTAAGCAAATCTATTTAACCTACCCCGTGGTTTGTTTGTGAGACCTGGTGAAAGTTTCAGTACAAAGCGTTTAATCACAATCTCAAAAAAGTATTATCACAAATAAACCACGGGGCAGGTTAATTACATTTACATAATAAATAACATAACACAAACGAAATAATTTAGTCCGGTGAAGGTAAAGTTGGTATTATCTCCCGTTGAAATTACAACTACATTTTTTTTACAATTGACTTTACGTCGCCGCGACACAGATACGACTTATGGTATCGATGAAACAGGAAAGGACTACGCGTGGAAAGGAAGAGGCCGTGGCCTCAATTAAGGTACAGCCCCAGCACTTGCCTGGTGTGAAAATGGGAGACCACGGAAATCCATCTTCAGGGCTGCTAACAGTGGGATGAGAAACCACTATCTGACGCGTGCAAGCTCACATTTGCGCGCCCCTAACCACACGTACAGCTCGCCCGGTACAATTAAATAGAAGTACGGCATGATTATGCAATTAAAATCAATTAGTATTTGAATACACAAAGAAACTAATTGGCACTAAAAGAGAGTGCCAGACTGATGGGTGTGCGCGGCAAGCTGGTGAATTATAACTCATTGTCCACGACCTTGTCAAGAAAATATGTATCCCTACTACCCTTCTTCACAGCACATGCAAAGTCTCCACTACCTGCCGTAGCGCTATACAAATCGTTTAGCCGCGACGAACGGCATTTTCTGCGTATTTCCGCCAATAATTGTATTAATAATTAAAAAATAAAGGAAAGAATTAGCAGATAAGACAGCAAGGCTTGTACAAATAGCTTTTTTTTTATAATTCCTAATTCCAGCTGGCTAAAGTGGAAAGAATTTAATGTTTACGCCAAAACGTTGGGGGAGGGTGCCTCTGTCCCTCCTAGCCCCACCCCGTAAATATTGCCGATATGCTGACGGCAAATATAGTGCGGCTGTACCGTACACCAGCTTAGAAATATGCGGTGGAAAACGATGTTTACTATTGCAAGAGGTGCATTAGACCTGTAACGCTGAGTAACTTGCTGCGAGCGACAGGCTGGTTCTTATCTCTTCATATTCTGACGTAACCTACCCGCTGGCAGTAGTGCGCCTGTGAAAATCAATTGGTAGATATCCCATTCATCATTTGTGCATGCGGGACATTTGTAAGTAGAATGTACGGCGTTCTTGAGCCACCTGGTATTTCACTCACGAATTTAAATAGGTACATAACTCGAGTTGGAAATGATATTGCCATTTTCCAATAAAATTAGAAAGATATACCTCACATAAAAGCTAGGACGTCCACTACAACTTGTACTCTGATACTATATATCATAGGCCTACCTCCTTCAGGTTATCGGAAAGTTCTGTGAGGAGATGACCGTCCCGACAAGGAGAGGGACACTCTTGAACGATTATTATTATTATTATTATTATTATTATTATTATTATTATTAAAATTTTGCTTCACGTCGCACCGACATAGGTAGGCCTTATGGCGTCGATGTGATACGTTAGGCCTAGGAGTGGGAAGGAAGCGACCGTGGCCTTAGTTAAGGTACAGTCCACGCATTTGCCTGTTGTCAAAATGGAAAATCATGGAAAACCATCTTCAGGGCTCGGGGTCCAAAGCCACTATCTCCCGAATGCAAGCTGTTACCTATGTGACCCAAACCGCACAGCCACTTACTCGGTCTTCTAGGATTAACATCCGAATGTTGTACCGTCTATTTTGTCCATTGTCTTGTTAAACTTTCATTTTCAAAATTGCAGCCTTCTTCTTGGAAAGGGGGATTAGAAACCGAACGTAAAAGCTTTCGATCACACTTACTGGATAGGGGATAAGCTTGCAGATAAGTATGGTTTATTATTCAGGGAACCTCATAACATGCCTCCAGAGTAACCGTGTTTGCCAGCTATGTCATCTTCAAAGCAAGGGTTATCTATATGGATGTTAACTTTTTTTTTCTACAAATTCACCGAATGTATCCTGGATTTGTCGGTAAGCAAATTTTCAGGCTCCTGATTGTTTGCACATTATTGTACTGTATTTTCGTTGCGGATATTGGTCGAAAATGACTACAAAAATCTTGTACTACTGCCATTAATAGCACTCTGATGTGTAATATTTGGAACTACAGTACATTAAACAGAACACACATGTACAGTATTCAGACGAATGAGCGAACCCTGTATTCTCCCTGAAAATTGCGTAACATTATTAACAGACCACGGTAAAGAACACCGTCCAAATGTTAACATAAATATTATGTACTGTTGTCTCGTTTCATATGACCATCATCCTTATCTAATTGCCAAAGGCGGTATGAAATGAAATGGCGTATGGCTTTTAGTGCCGGGAGTGTCCGAAGACATGTTCGGCTCGCCAGGTGCAGGTCTTTCGAGTTGACTCCCGTAGGCGACCTGCGCGTCGTGATGCGGATGAAATGATGATGAAGACAACACATACACCCAGCCCCCGTGCCATTGGAATTAACCAATTAAGGTTAAAATCCCCGACCCGGCCGGGAATCGAACCCGGGACCCTCTGAACCGAAGGCCAGTACGCTGACCGTTCAGCCAACGAGTCGGACGCCAAAGGCGGTGATTGCTATTGGAGATGTCAGCTTTCTCTCTGATATGTTTGCTTTGATATACGGCCCATGGCTTGGGTTAACTCGGCAATTTTAGGGCAACTGACGAATAACCTCATACAGAAAGGATCGGTTCTGGTTACGGAGACTGGCAATGACAGGAGCAAATTTGACAAAGTTGACAACATGATACTCAATTCCATCCCAAGGAAGACAACCAGTGGCTATCAGAATATGGTTCAAGTTTGTTTCCTCATGGTAATCGATAGTTTGTACCTAATGAGATCGTCATACATTTATTTATTTATTAATGTCTTTCTGTACATGGCGGGGCTCAGGCTATGAAGCCTGCTATTATGCCAAACCATATAATTATGCACCTGCATAAACATAATATCATCATCATCATCTGTTTACCCTCCAGGGTCGGTTTTTCCCTCGGACTTAGCGAGGGATCCCACCTCTACCGCCTCAAGGGCAGTGTCCTGGAGCTTCAGACTCTTGGTCGGGGGATACAACTGGGGAGGATGACCAGTACCTCGCCCAGGCGGCCTCACCTGCTATGCTGAACAGGGGCTTGTGGAGGGATGGGAAGATTGGAAGGGATAGGCAAGGAAGAGGGAAGGAAGCGGCCGTGGCCTGAAGTTAGGTACCATCCCGGCATTCGCCTGGAGGAGAAGTGGGAAACCACGGAAAACCACTTCCAGGATGGCTGAGGTGGGAATCGAACCCACCTCTACTCAGTTGACCTCCCGAGGCTGAGTGGACCCCGTTCCAGCCCTCGTACCACTTTTCAAATTTCGTGGCAGAGCCGGGAATCGAACCCGGGCCTCCGGGGGTGGCAGCTAATCACGCTAACCACTACACCACAGAGGCGGACATAAACATAATATACTGAACATTATAACTACTTAAAAAATAAGTTAATTATAATTTAAAGTTAATGTGAAATGTAATTTGTATGAAATGTAAAGCATCATAAAAATCATTTTAACATTTTAAAATTAATTTATAATATTTACTATTACTAAAGCCATATCTCGAAAAATATAAACTATAATGTTTCTAACCTTACATTGACATTTTATTCATTTAACTTAATAATCTAAAATTTAAGGGTACTTCTAAGAGTAAATCAATCTGAGTGGAGGTAAACTTTCCAGCACATTCTTCTGAATAGCTTTAGGTTGCTTATGTCTCTAATTTCAGCCGGGAGAGAATTCCAGGAACGTATGGTCCCCGGTACAAATGACTTGTTATACGTACTACTGTGATGAGTGGGGATGGACAGCAGGGTTTGTACTGATGACCTTGAGGGTGTTCTGCCTGAGGGAGAGAGGTAGTTGAAATCTATTCTCAGATAATGTGGTTTACCTGTTCGCAGTATTTTGTGAAGAAGAGAAACAGCATGGTATTTACGTCTACCACATAATCTTAACCAGGACAGCTGATGGAGGAATGGGCTGATGTGGGAATGGAGCGGAACATATAGAATGAATCGAATGCAGGCATTATGCGTCCGTTGAAGTTTAGAACCAAGTGAACAACTTATGTTATTATAGACTACATCACCATAATCAAATATTGGTAGTATTAGTCCTTGAATGAGCAGTTTCCTGGTTTTGACAGGTAGAAAATCTCTCAGTTTGTATAGTGAGTGTAATGAACCGAGTACACGTTGACAAATTTTTGTTACGTGCTCTGACCAACTTAAATACTTATCAAAAATTATTCCAAGGTTCTTAACGGAGTCTTTAAGTGCTATAGGTGTTTCATTGATCTTGGCAACCGGTACGTTGATGCTTTCTAACTTGGCATGCGCTTTTCTAGATCCTATTATGATGGCAGTTATCGGTGGTTTCATTAAAGGAGCTTCGGATTTACTCTTTCGTTGTTTTCATTTTGGATCACTTTCAAACACAAAACTAAATTAACACATCCCTGTCGCAGGAAGTACGACTGGATTTAGAATAACAGTGAAGAACGTACAGGGATAAATAGAATCACTATAGGATGACTTCATTGTTTGCATAAAGTACTGGGTAATTGTGAATTGTACTGAGTAGAAATATTCCCTACATTCTGATAGATATCAGCACACCTCGATAAACTAGCCCATCGATAGTGATCCCCAATACTGCGAATCAATATGCAATTATCATCTTATATTCAGTACACATGCCGCTGTCTAATAAGAACTGCTACTGTCTAAAAGTTGTGATGTATATATTAAGGTGCATTCGGGCTGAATAGTTTCAAGAAAGTAAGAAGGAATTCATGAACTGTGAAGCTGAATGTGTGGGATACAAGGATATAGTACTTGAGATAACAAGAGTGTGTGATGAGATAATAGGTGCTCAGGTTGACAAATATTGTACATCCTGCTGGAATAGCATTCTGAGCGTTGTCGCGATACATTCACACCAATGTCCTCAAATCTTTAGCACTTAACTTATTTATACATTGGAATAACGTCAGTGTACAGGTCCATTCCACTGTCCAGATTCTTCGTAAAAGTATTACAGGTGTAACTAACAAATAGGACATGGATTATTTTCACTTGACATGGAAACCGATTGGATATTGGTATTATTCTCTTCTGTTATTATGAAATATGTATTTCTGTACGTGAAGAAAATGAGGTTTATTAATTTGGAAATAATTATAGAGAGTAATATTGATAAGTATGCTAACGAGAAACGATGATAAAACGCAAGAATAAAACTCAGCGGAAGAATTAATGTAAATATTTATGAATTTATGAAGTTTTAAAAATAGAGGAAAGTAGAAATGATATGCTTTCGTACAATTTTGGCCGAATATTATACGATTTCTGTATCTCACGATGAAGCTTATTAGTCTTACACGTACATGGGAAGTGTAGTCCTGTAAGAGATGCGTAATTTTGATTACACTGATACTTTGTTAGAGACATCCGGTCATCGAACATAGTATTAACCGAATGTATGACATACTTGATGTAACTCATGTGTGTATCGAAAATATTACTTCCAGCGTGAGTTGGGAAACAAATCTCAGAACTTCAAGTAAAATAACACTGGTCAACAATGATTTTGTTAAATGTATAATTTATGGTGATTCTTATGTAGGCCTACCTTTGTGTGCTGATTACGAATATGAAACCAGAAACTTCGCATCACCCACAGTTTTTTGTAATTTCAAATCTTGGTTTTCATATTTACGGGTTAGCATGCTACCATAAACAAAGATTAATAAACTATTATAATTGTTCGTTTATCATACTCTTACTATATATTTTTTACTTTTTATTCTCTTAAGAATGTACAGAATTCCATATTATTCATTGTCGCCACAACAATTAGAAACTTTAAAACATTGCAGTTGTCAGTTGAATTAGAGATTTCTTTCATGCGACTGTCTGCATAGAGTTGTGCTTCCGAAGTATATTGAAAGGAGGTAGTTTGTGTTCAATATACAGTAGTGTTTTATTTTTTTTGCTAGTTGCTTTACGTCGCACCGACACAGATAGGTCTTATGGCGACGATGGGACAGGGAAGGTCTGGGAGTGGGAAGGAAGCGGCCGTGGCCTTAATTAAGGTACAGCCCCAGCATTTGCCTGGTGTGAAAATGGGAAACCACGGAAAAAATTTCAGGGTTGCCGACAGTGGGGTTCGAACCTACTATCTCCCGAATACTGGATACTGGCCGCACTTAAGCGACTGCAGCTATCGAGCTCGGTAGTGTTTTATTTTATTGTGTGAAAAATGCCTCGCAAATGTAAAAAAATGAACCAGATAGTTTCGGTAATATATGTGGCGAGTTAACCCTTAAAGCGCAGAGGCGAAGTGTTACTACTTTAATTAAGGAAGCTTATGAGTTGTATTTTGATTGCAAGATGGATCTGAATCAGAATTTGGCCCCTCTACATATGTTGTGCTTCATGTGTAACTCTACTGACTGGATGGACGAAGGGGACTCGCCATATGCCTTTTGGAATTCCGATGCAGTGGAGGGAACCTACGGATCATTTGACCGATTGCTATTTTTGTGTGACTAATATCTCTGGTATATCTTCAAAGTCAAAACATACAGTTGTATATTCGTCTCTGAAATCAGCAACCAGACCGGTTCTACATGGTCCAGGGCTTCCTATACCTTCTCCACCACATAGATCGTTGATGCATTGAGATGAAGAAGTTGATGTTGGTGAAGAGTTATGTGATGATAAAATGGATGATGACCAACACTTTGTAGAAAGTTCTGCTGCTTCTTCTGAGCCTCATTTACTTACACAATCAGATCTAAATGATTTGGTTCGTGATCTTAATTTGTCTAAAGCCAATTCAGAATTACTCGCTTCAAGACTAAAAGGCTGGAACCTTATAGAGAAAGATACCAAAGTCTGCTTCTTCCGCCAACGTCAAAAGGAATTTGAGCATCTTTTTTCTAAAAAAGGAAGAACTAGTTTTCTGCAATGATGTTACAGGTCTCTTCGAGTTACTACGGCAGCAGCATAATCCAGAAGAATGGCGTTTATTCATTGTTTCTTCAAAAAGAAGTTTGAAAGCGGTACTGCTTAACAATGGAAATACATTTCCATCAGTTCCTGTAGCCCATGCAGCTAACTTACAGGAATCATATGAGAACATGAAAATGGTACGGTACTATCCGCTATCCAGTATGAAAAGTATTCCTGGCAGATATGTTCAGATTTGAAAGTTGTAGCTCTCTTACTTGGTTTGCAGTTAGGATATACGAAATTTTGCTGCTTTTTATGCAAGTGGAATAGTCGAGATAGAAATAATCACTATATAAAAAAGAACTGGCCAAAAAGACAGTCATTTACTCCAGGACAGGAAAATGTCGTTCATCAGCCTCTTGTTTCATCTGACAAAATCGTACTGCCCCCATTACACATAAAACTAGGTTTGATTAAGAATCTTGTAAAAGCACTTGATCATAGTACGGATGCATTTCAATTTCTCCAAATCAAATTTCCAAAAATATCTGTAGCTGAACTAAACGAAGGCATATTTGTTGGTCCTCAGATCAAAGAACTGATGAGAGATACAGTGTTTGAAAGCAAGTTAAAAACATACGAACTAGCTGCATGGTCATCATTTAAGAAGGTGGTCACAAACTTTCTAGGAAACTACAGGTCAGGGAATTACAGGGAACATATTAGTGAACTTCTAAAAAACTATAAACACATGGGATGTAATATGTCTCTTAAAATACACTTCTTGGACTCGCATCTTGACTTTTTCCCTGAAAATCTCGGCGCTGTCTCAGACGAACACGGGGAACGTTTCCATCAAGACATCGTCGAATTTGAAAGCCGTTACCAGGGAAAATGGGGTCCAAATATGCTGGCTGACTACTGTTGGTTACTCAAAAGGGATGTTCCTCAAGCTAAGTTCAGCCGAAAATCTACCTCTCATACTTTTTAGGTATGTAAATGAAATTTAAGTTTAGATAATAAATGTTAGTAGGAACAACAAAACTTTTTTAAGATTTTGAAAATTACTCAAAAACTGTGAGTGATGGAAAAATTCTAAAAACGGATTTGAAATGAGCAGAAAAAAGTGTATGTAAATTAAAATGCATGTAAATTCAATTTAAGTTAAGATGATAAATTTTAGTAGGAATAACAATTTTTAACATTTTTTAATTTTTTGAAAATTACTCAAAAACTGTGCGTGACAGAAAAATTCTAAAAACAGATTTGAAATCAGCAGAAGAAAGTCTACCAGAAACAGCCTTTTACTTCCATTTAACAAACAAAAATTTAAATTTTGTTGCCAAGTGTATGTATATTTGTTGGTCCTCAGATCAAAGAACTGATGAGAGATACAGTGTTTGAAAGCAAGTTAAAAACATACGAACTAGCTGCATGGTCATCATTTAAGAAGGTGGTCACAAACTTTCTAGGAAACTACAGGTCAGGGAATTACAGGGAACATATTAGTGAACTTCTAAAGAACTATAAACACATGGGATGTAATATGGAGAAATTGAAATGCATCCGTACTATGATCAAGTGCTTTTACAAGATTCTTAATCAAACCTAGTTTTATGTGTAATGGGGGCAGTACGATTTTATCAGATGAAACAATTTAAATAGGCTGTCTACTTGGAACATTGTTTGGAAGGTTTCTGGCGTAAAGCTACCAGGGAAAACAAAGAAAAGTCAAAAATGACAGAGGTGATCAACTCATCATTGTTTCTGTTACCGTGTTTTGGTGGTAGGTAGAGGGGTAAGAAGGTGCGGGCGTGAATGGGTCTCAAACTACGGAATCAAAGTTAATGTAAAAGTTAACAAGGTTATATTTCCTTTTCAATATTAAGTAATAACAAAGAACAGGTACTTAGTAGCCGAAACACAATTTGAAATGTACAATTACAGGGATTACAGAGTTTGGGCTTCGAGCCCTGAGTTCACAATTTTTGAGCAACTAGCCCAACTTTCCGATATACAAATTTTAACAAAGGGGCAGAAGACCCCAATCAAACCCTGGAGCCCTTGCTCCAAATTACACAGTAAAGCCTCCTCGAGGCATACAACACTCCGTTTCCAAAAGAGCCACACGCTCTTTAATTTAAGCCTCTCCTAGGCCACACCAAACTCCACCTTCAAGTTGTCCTCAACGGACATAAACACAGGGGTAAAATACCCAATCTACTGAGGTCTATTAAATGAAAAGCAGGTTAATTAAATGACCTCTAAAACAATTTGAGAGGAGGCGAACTTGCACTCCTAATACACTTGGTTTTTAAGACCTACTTTGGCTCTTAGGCCACTGATGCAAGGGCTAATCCCATACTACAGAGGTGACGTAATAGCAATTTACATTACATTACGGAAGAATTGGTTGAGAGAATAAGTTCACCTCAAGACGATGTGAGTGGGAGCTCGAGAGGGTTAAGCACTCTCTATCCCGATATGTCGTTTTAAAATAGAATAGATACCAGTTGTTTTTACATTTTAGGAAAAGGTTACATGGTTGAACGCTTAGAACCCGCCCCGAAAGTTAAACTGCTGAGCAAGAAAAGAAAGAATTTATTAATCGGCCATTACCTTATTGTTGACCGCCGCCGAGGAAAGAGGCGCTTCCCGCCTCCTGCAATGTACTTAATACACTGAAAGATGGAACAGAAGTGGCCCGGAGACCCTAAAATCAGCAGTTTATATACTCTCGCGGAAGTTTCTAGGCGTTAGGGGAATGAAAACACCCGCCCACAATGTTTTTATTGGATAGGACCCCGCAACAGATACAAGTTGGGGGAAGATACACCAGATTGGTCAGAAATTACTAAAAGAAATTCGGGATTAGATAAATCTAAAACAAGGGGAAAAAGAGGGGTATACAGCCAACTTAAACAAGAAACAAACTTTTGAAATAAAAATTTCTCCAACAAAATAGTTCTTTGACTCCGCACTAGGGTGCGCTATTGTTGATCTTCAGTAGTGTCCTCTAGAAGAGAAAGTTCACACTTCTTACTTCAAGCGAAACAAAAACACATCAAAAGTGACACAGTTCAAAAACTCAAAATTTTCCACGTGGTGACATCTTCTGAGAAAGTAGAGAATTAATAGAGTAGATAAAGTTCAACCTTCCTCCAGAAGAGGAGTTTCAACTGGCGCAACTTTTAAATAAACGGTGTAGAGGTGTACCGCCCGGTACAGTTTCCATGAGCCTTATCTTTTCGTATTTCACTTACTCATCTGCCGTAGGACTATTTAGTAGGGTTGTCCTATGTGACCAGAGGATAAATGACATACGTTATTGCGAGACTTCTACCGTACAATCGGATGTATGACTTCTCTCATTAAGCTCAAATGAATACAGAGATGATAGCAAGACAGTTACTTGAACGCAGTTATCATTTAAACTTTGTATTTGTTCCAAATTAAATAACATTTCCACACCTGCACTTACAATATGCTCCCTAGAGGAACACGCTAGGCCTGGAGAATTCATAGCGTCTGCGCTGTTCCCATGTTTATGCCAATACAGAGTTGTATTGTCTCTGATACCAGCACCATGGCAAATTCGATAGTTGGAATACGCTAGTGATTGATGGCTTGCAGTTTGGCAGGGTCACTGCCCACCTCAACCCTAACAGTCGTGTGATGTGGGAAACTACAACAATGGGATTTTCGGGTTCAGATCACAAGGGCAATGAAGCTTGGCCCACACATTTACCTGCATTATGCGAATCGGAATATTCTCTTATTGGCTATTTCGAAAGAAAACTGAATGGCGTACACTTTTATCATAAACTAGGAAAATATCCGTGCTTCGCTACGGTTTGAAACTGAAATGTAATAGTCAAAGTTTTACATTTTCTAGAGTCCACTGTTGGCTGAGCCTGTAAAAAACACCCTCAATTCGTACGTCAAACAGTTTTGTGGAAATTATTATTTATTTTCTCATCTAACACTGATTTTGAAACGCGTACAGAATAATTGGAATGTTTTAAACCCTATATTATTTAAGATCTAGGACGTAAAAGTGACCAACCTGTGAAATTCTGAATTTGTACGTCGAGCAGTAATGTTGTTTTAAGGGGTGAATATTTCTTTTAAGTATTTGTTAACATCTGGGATATAGAAGACCACCCTTCATGTAAAATTTTTATTGTGTGCCTGAAATGGTTTCGGAAGAATGGATATTGTGTTTTTGAGAGTCAACCACCTTCCAAACCCCTTAGGGGAGAAATATTTTGAAGTATACGATATTTAACATCTAGGACATAAAAAGGAACTCCTCGTAAAATTACAACTCTGTACGTCAAACGGTTTTGGAGGGATGAATAATTTCATTTCCGGAGGTGACCCCTTTTTAACATTTAGGGGTTGAACGTTAAAAATGTTTTCCTATTTCACACCTAGGATTGAAATTATATACCGCTATTTGGAATTTTGTCTTCGTACGTTAAACTGTTTTGGAAGATGGAATGAATATTTAACTCTCTGAGGGGTTAAATTTGTTTCAGACCTTATGTTATTCAACACCTAAGACATCATATGTAATTTTTCGTTGTTCAAATGGTTTCATATAAATGCATTTTATCATCATTCCCCTCCCCCCAATAAAAGCCCGTAGGGGTGTATTGTATTGTTAATGTTTATTTAAAATCTAAGGAAGATTTTTATATTCATGGAGCAGCACCGATCTCTGATAAAAATCGAGCTGAAACCTGCATTACCTCCATTATTACTTAGGCCTAGTATATAAATTAAGCTTGTGGATTTGATTAGTAATTTGAGAGCTTTATCTCTTTTAAAAATTAGACATTCAACATGCGTAAGAATACGTATTAGCTTACCATTAGTGGTGTACAGTCCAGAAAATGTTTCTCCAGTCGTGTACTAAGTTCAAGATTATTTCAGTTAAACTCCTAAGATTTAAAACTAAATATTTTTGGCAATAAAGTGGAGAAATCGGAAATTGGTCGAGTACCTTGGCTGTTGTGAAGACATAGACTTATAGCTTCAACTTCTATGTGATCACAATTCTTATATACATGAAATATTTTGAATTATATAATATTTGACCCCTACGACATCCTAAGTTCTTGTCAAATTATAAATTCATACGTCAAAGGCTTTGGAGGGATGAATAATGTTGTCATAAGTCTTCACCCCGTAGCCAAAATCCCTTGGGGGTATACTGTTTAATGACCTGTTATTATTTAAAATCTAAAACGTATAGAAGCAGCCCCCACCCCAATGGCACTACAGCCCTTGAAGGGCCTTGGCCTACCAAGCGACCGCTGCTCAGCCCGAAGGCCTGCACATTACGAGGTGTCGTGTGGTTAGCACGACGAATCATCTCGGCCGTTATTCTTGGCTTTCTAGACCGGGGCCGCTATCTCACCGTCAGATAGCTCCTCAATTCTAATCACGTAGGCTGAGTGGACCTCGAACCAGTCCTCAGGTCCAGGTAAAAATCCCTGACCTGACCGGGAATCGAACCCGGGGCCTCCGGGTGAGAGGAAGGCACGCTACCCCTACACCACGGGGCCGGCATAGACACAACCACCATGCGAAAATTTAACCTCGTATGACAAACGATTTCAGACAAATTAGTATTTTATCTTCAGGTCCCAAACCCCGGTCAAAACCCCTTAGTAATATATTGTATCAAGAACACTTCTTATTTTATATCTAAGATGTATAGGAGCAAAAATAATGTGAAACTTCTGATCGATTTCTGAGACCTGGTTAAAATTTTATTGTAGAGCATTGAATCAAAATTACGAAAAATGTATTAAAATAAACCACGGGAAAGGTTAAATACATTTACATAATATATAACATAGCACAAAAGAAATAATTTAGTCCAGTGAAGGTATAGTTTGTATTATCTCCCGTTGAAATTACAATTAAATATTTTTTTCTACAATTCCTTTACGTCGCATCGACACAGATGGGAAATATGGCGACGATGGGACAGGAAAGTGCTAGGAGGGGGAGGAAAGCGGCCGTGGCCTTAATTAAAGTACAGCCCCAGCATTTGTCCGGTGTGAAAATTGGAAACCACGGAAAACCATCTTCACACTGCCGACAGTGGGATTCGAAACCACTACCTCCCTGGTGCAAGCTCACAACTGCGAGCCCCTAACCCCACAGCCAGCTCGCCCGGTACGATTAAATAGAAGTACGGCATGATTATACAATTAAAATCATTGAGTATTTGAATACACACTAAGAAACTAAAAGACACTAAAGAGACAGCCAGAGTGACGATTGCCCGCGGCGAGCGGGTGAATAATATCTCAGTGATCATGACCTTTGCAAAAAAATATGTACCCCTCCTACCCTTCCCCACAGCACATGCAAAGCCTCTACTACTTTTCGTAGCGCTATACAAATCGGTTAGCCGCGACGAACGGCATTTTGTGCATATTTCCGCCAATATTTATGTTAATAATTAAAGAAAATAAGGGAAAGAATTAGCAGATAAGACGGAAAGAATTGTACAAATAGATTTTCTTAAATAATTCCTAGTTCCAGCTGGCTAAATTGGAATAAAAATGTTATGTTTCCTCCACGAAGTGGAGGAGGGGCAACTGCCCCCACTCGCTCTACCCCCTATATTGCCGCTACTGTTTGTAAATACGCCAAGGGTGCATAAAAGGAAATGTAATAACTTATTAATTTATACACGTGCAGACATTCCACTCTATAAAAGAGTTGTTTGTATGAAACAAAAATAATACTGTTCGACGTCTGTTTGGAGCCGACCAGGTTGTCGAGATTAAAGTGATATCTATGTATCCGTCGCTGATGAACACACTAGACATTGCCGATATGCAGACATCAAATATAGTGCTGCTGTACCATACACCAGGCTAGAACTACGCGGTGGAAAGCGAGGTTTACTAATGGAAAGGGTGCATTTGACCGGTAGCGTGAGTAACATGCTGAGAACGACCGTCCGGTTGTTATCTCTTCATATTCTGACGTAACCTGCCTGCTGGTAGTAGTGCTCCTGTGAAAATCAGTTGGTAGACATCCCATTCATCATTTGTGCATGCGGGACATTTATAAGTAGAGAGTACGGCCCTCGCGAGCCGCATGGTATGTATACTAGCAAGATACCCGTGCTTCGCCACGGTTTTAAAATGAAAGTTATTATTCGAAGTTTTATATTTCAGAGAGTCCGCTGTCAGCTGAGGCTGTAATACACACCCTCAGTTCGTACGTCAAAAGGGGTTTTGGGGAAATGATTTTTACTTCATGATCTAATATTTATTTGGGTTCTTATTTAATATGTACGTGTTTCTGAGAGCCAAGTACCGTCTATACCTCTTAGGGTAGAAATGTTTTGAAGTATACGTTGTATTATACCTAGGACATAACAGAAGACCCTTCTCGTAAAATTACAACTTTGTATTCCAAACGGTTTTGGAGGGATGAATAAGTTAGTTTACGGAGCTAACCTCATTTGACACTTTAGTGGTTGAACGTTTAAAAATATTTCCCATTTAACATATAGGATTTAAAATATATACCGCTATTGGGAATTTTGTCTTCGTACGTTAAACAGTTCGGAGGAAGGAATTAATATATTTGTTTTCGGATCTTAACAACCATTTAACTCTCTGAGATGTTAAATTTGTTTCAAACCTTCTGTTATTTAACACCTAGGAAAACATTTATAGTTTTAACTTCGTAATTCTAAGTTTTATATAAACCTATAATTTTGCCATCATTCCTTATCCCCCAGTCAAAACCCCTTAGCGGTGTATTGTTTTACGTCCACTTTTTATTTGTATCCTCATAAAAATAATTCAACTCCTTTTACACAGCCTTAAGTCGACTCCCTCCTTCCCCCAACAAAAAATGCATGTTTCTTTATTTTTAAAGGAGAGTCCAAATATCAATTTTCACGTCCGTAACATCCTTCATAGTTGTGATATAAGTTTCCTCAAACAAAGAATTAATCTAAGTTTTTCAATTCATATACGCAACTTTAAGTGTTTTTTCCGAAAAAAATATGGAGTACGTGTTTCTTTATTTTTAAAGAAGATTCCAAGTACAAATTTTCATGTCTGAAACATCTTCATTTTTTATATACAAGTATCCTCACAGAAAGAATTCAACCACTTTAGAGTCCCTTTTACACCCCCCTTTAGGTGGATTTTACGAAAATATTAAATACGTGTTTCTGTATTTTTAAAGGAGATTCCAAGAACCAATTTTCACGTCTGTAATATCTTCAGATTTCCATATACCATTATCCTAATAAAAATATTTTAACCCCTCATTCAGTCCCATTTATCCCCCCCCCCCCTCCCCGCCGCAAGTGATTTTACCGAAAACAAACGTATGTGTTACTTTCTATTTAAAAGAGATTAAAATGCCAATTTTCACGTCTTTAACATATGCCATTATTGAGATATACACATTTTAAAAATTTACCCCATTTGTCAGTCCTGTTCAACCCCCCACCCCTACCGTTAAGTAGGTTTTACAGAAACTAAAAATACGCACTCCTTTTTAAAGGTGATTCCAAATAAAGCTTTTCATGACTGTAACATATTCAGTTTCGATATATAAGTATCCTCAGAAAGGTGTTCAACCTCTTTCATACCTTTCTTCACCCCCATAAGAGGATTTTTCCAAGAACAAATAAGTACATGTTTCCTAATTTTAAAGAAGATACCAAATACCAGTTTTCATGCCTGTAACATCTTCAGTTTTTGAGATATAAGTATCAACATAAAAATAATTCAACCCCTTTTACAGTGGATTTACAAAACTCAAATTATGCGTGTCCCTTTACCTTTACAGGAGGTTGCAAATATCATTCTTCACGTCTTTAACATGGCACTTTCTTTGATATATACTCATTTTAAGAATTCACCCCATTTCTCACTCCTGCTCACCACTCCTTAAGTAGATTTTCCAAAAAAAAAAAAAGGAAAAGGTGTTTCTTTATTTTTAAGGAGATTCCAAATACCAATTGTCATTACTGTAACATCTTCAGTTTTTGAGGTATAAGGATTTATATAAAATGTATTCGACCCACTTTTCACTTTTATCAGCCCACGTAACGGGATTTTGCCAAAACAAAAAATACGTATTTTTTATTTTAAAAGCAGATTTCAAATACCAATTTTAAGGTCTTTAATCTGTTCAGTTTTTGAGGTATATATGTACTCATTTTAAAATTTTACCCCCCACCTTTTTACCCCGTTAGCAATGGAATATCAGAAAATCCACCCTTAGTAAGCACCTACATTGTAATATGAATGTATCCCCAACATTTTATTTCTTTATGCCCGGTAGTTTTGGCTCAGCGATGATAAAACTCTCAGTAAGTCTGGACAAGTTATTTAATATTTATATATACTAGCAAGATAACCGCGCTTCGCTACGGTATTATACTGATATTTATTATTAAATGCTTAACGTTTTATATATAATCTGCCGAAATTCGCAATCTGACTCGTTTCCTGAGAGATTACGGTAACGTTCCTCCCATTCTTCAATCTTTCTTTCCAGCAATCGATTTCGAACTTCCAGGGCTAAGTCCAGGTATTCCGCCCGGGCAGTTGGGTCCCTAAGCCTTTGTCATCTTTTCCTATAAGAATTTTTTTATGGATCAAATCCTTGAGGAGATTCGGCGTGGTGTCGTTTTGGGTGTCTTGGCGGTACTGAAAGCGCGCCCGGACTGTATTCGTAGTCATTACCCGGCCGGGAGCCGTTTTCAGCGCGGTCCGCACATTTTGACGACGGTCCAGAACATTATTATTATTATTATTATTATTATTATTATTATTATTATTATTATTATTATTATTATTATTATTGCTGTTCTGGACCCCGCAGCAAGATGCAAGACCGCTACTTGGCGGTAAATTACATCTGCTGCCATTGTCTTTGCTGATAATGTGACCAGCACCATTGTCGCGCGTAGGCAAGTGCGCGGGATTTCTGGCAATACGCATGATATACTCCCGTGCATTATTGACCTTATTATAGAAGTGAACAATTGCACGGTCAATATCATTCCTATCGTTTATTTCAAATGTGTTTAAAATGTTATTTATGTGTCAGAAGAATCTACTGTAATCTAAGTTCTCCAAAGGAAAAGATGGCTCCTGAAAACGAACCCAGGTAAAATTAAATATGATCGGTACCGGGGGAGTTGGCCGTGCGCGTAGAGGCGCGCGGCTGTGAACTTGCACCCGGGAGATAGTAGGTTCGAATCCCACTATCGGCAGCCCTGAAGATGGTTTTCCGTGGTTTCCCATTTTCACACCAGGCAAATGCTGGGGCTGTACCTTAATAAAGGCCACAGCCGCTTCCTTCCAACTCCTAGGCCTTTCCTATCCCATCGTCGCCATAAGATTTGTCTGTGTCGGTGTAACGTAAAGCCCCTAGCAAAAAAAGAAAAAATATATGATCGGTTTATTATCAGAATCTACTACATCATGAACAGTAAAATCAATTGGTCTCAATTCTTTTTAAATACCACCGCCGTTAAGTAAATTTATGCCCCACCCCCAGAAACGCGTGTTCCTTTATGTTTAAAGGAGATTCCCAACACCAATGTTCACGTCTGTTGCCCTCAGTTTTGATATATAAGTATCTTCATAAAAATAATTCACTTTTTTCGCTTCCTTTCACACTTCCCCTCCCCCACCGTTAAGTGAATCTTCCGGAAAAATTACTTGTTTCTTTATTAGTAAAGGATATTCTAAATACCAATTATCACGACTGTAACATCTTCAGTTTTGGAGTGTTCTCATAAAAGGAATTTAACTTATTTTCACCACCGCCGCCACGTGATTAGTACCACTATACGACGAACTTGTTTTTAAAGGAGATCCAAATGCCAATTTTCACGTCTGTAACAACTCTAATTTTTATCAGATGTAAGTATCCTCATACAATTAATTCAATTAAATTTTCAATTCTTTCACCTCCCTTCATTGGATTTTCCGAAATCAAAGGAATACGTGGTTCTTTACTTTCAAAGCAGATTCCAAATACCAATTTTCACGTCTGCAACATCTTTCGTTTTTTGAGATAATAGTATTTTCATATAAATAATTCCATTATTTTCTTCAATTTCCCCCTCCCCCCTTTTAAATGGATTTCCGAAAACAAAAATGCGCATTTCTTTATTTTTAAACGAGATTCCAAATACAAATTTTCACGTCTGTAACATGTTCAGTTTTCGAGATATCTGTATCCTAATACAAAGAATTCAACCCCATTTTCAGCCATTTAACCCCCCCCCCTTAAAAGTGTTTTATCCGAAAACAAAAAATACATGTTTCTTTACATTATTAATAGAGATTAAAAATACCATTTTCACTTCTGTAACATGTTAAGTTTTTGAGATATACTGTAGACATGCTTATTTCAAAATTTCATCCCCTTTTTAGTTCCCCTTAAGTGGAGTTTCCGAAAGCAAATCACCTATGTTTCTTTACTTCTACAGGAGATTCCAAATACCAATTTTTACGTCTGTAACATTTTACGTTTGTGAGATATACTGTAGATATAGTCTTTCTATAAATTCACCCCATTTTAAATTCCTGTTTAACTCCAATTAATTTAATTTTCCAGAAACAAAAAATACGTGTTTCTTTATTTTATAAGAGATTCCAAATACCACTTTTCAGGTCTGTAATATATTCAGTTTCTCAGATATAGTTATCCTCATTAAAGGCAATGAAGCAATTTTTAACCTTTCTTCACCCCCTCCTAGTGGGATTTTCCAAAAACAAAAAATACGTGTTTCTTTATTTTTAAAGGAAATTCTAAATACCAATTTTTACATGTGTAAACTTTTAAAGTTTGGAGATATAGATATCCTCATTTGAAAATTTTCGAAAAAACACCCCATTTGTCACTTATTTACATTTTCCAAAAACGAAAAATATACATGTTTCTTTACTTTTAAAGGAGATTCCAAATACCAATTTTCACGTCTGTAATATCTTCAGTTTCTGAGATATAAGTATCCTCATTTAAGGCATTCATCCGCTTTTTCACCCTTTTATCCCCCCCCCCAGTAGGATTTTCCGAAAACAAAAAAATACGTGTTTCTTTATTTTAAAGGAGATTCTAAATACCAATTTTTACATGTGTAAAGTTTCAAAATTTGAGATTTAGATACACTCAGTTTAAAATTCACCCCACTTCTCACCCCCTTAACGACGGAATATCAAAAATCATCCCATAGCAAGCACTTATAATATAAATGTATCCTCAAAATTTCATTTCTTTATGTCCAGTAGTTTTGGCTCGGCGTTGATCAGTCAGTCAGTCAGTCAGTCAGGTCAGTCAGTCAGTCAGTCAGTCAGTCAGTCAGTCAGTCAGTCAGTCAGTCAGAACATGTTCTTTTATATACAAGTATATATATAGATTATAGTACAGTACGATTCAAAGTGTAGGTAATGGTGAAATATGGACTAGGCTAGACATGCTCTGACTGTAGCCGGTTGCCGTACCAATAGATGATCCTTCGTCCAGAAGGTAGTGGTGGAATGTGCGCAAAACATGACGATATCGGTTAAAAATGAAAAGTTATTCAAAACCAAGCGAGATCCATGAACAGGCGAACAACAAATTCAACATTACGATAACCTGATCAAAGTTTCAATAATGCCATTTCGAGCTCTAGTCGGGATGTCACACAATAGCTTATCCACCTAATATAATACGAGGCTAGAAGTTTTGCGTAGTTGTTTTTGGATAACTGGCACAGCAACAGTGGCATGAACAAATACTTTAATTTCACTAATAGTCTCTTAAAACAACAGCAAAGGCCCAGGAATACAAAACAAAACAGACATGTTGCAATTTTCACGGGTGGATTTCTTCACGGTACTGACCTGCATATTAGCCAGGAAACCACAAGTATTTTCTGGCTTCCAGGAATGTGTCGCTCGCTGAACACCACCCAGAGGACATGTGAAGGGTAGCTTAGGGTTAAAACTACGGGCATGAGCAACATCGGACCACCAGTTAAAGCAGCAAGACATCTATATACAGACCTTCTCACCTCGAACTGTCCTTTTTCCTGAAAGGAATTTCTGAAATCATCGATGAGCACTGAGTCTACACGTTACTGCTTTGCTGTATGTGTAACCATTATTATTGAAGATCGTGTACAATTGTGACCAACGCCATGATACCCATTTCGCTCCTGCGTGGTATTCTGTAGAAACTATAATACTCACAAACAATTAACGATAAAGTTAGCTTGAAGTATTAAGGAGTGACGGTGACAAATAGGGACATGTTTCAACTCAATATAAGACTACGAATAGACTGGAAAATAATTTCCCTTCGCACTCATCTCACTCTTTGCATTATCGTAAAATTATAATTCCAAATATGTTAGTAATATTTTTCAGTGTCACTCGTTATTTCAAAATGATTTGAAGTCACGCTCACATGCAGCTGGGCAAAGATCGGTTGCCACTGCTGACAGGTTGTTAATGGTCGATGAACTTTAAAGACACAATTTACTGTACTTTTAAAATACACAAAGGCCAATGATAACTTTTCAGAATTCGAATGGGTAAATTACGACAGGTTTATAGCCTGAAAAGTGTACCACGTCTTTCTCTGAGTCTTCAGGATTAAATATATACAACATAAGCGACAGGGATTCGTCAAGCATCAGAAGTAAGTGTCATGTTTGAAAGTTTCTTACTTCCGTTCTGGTATATGAAGTAATAGTTATCCTCTAGGACTTCTCATACCTTTAAATGCCTGTGCTCACAAAAGCATATCTAAAGGCTTACGTGAACTATTTACTATTATATTTGTTCAGTGATGTACTGTAACAATGCAGACTCGTTTCTCCACATGGTGCAGTCTTCAATCAATTTAGCCTTAGTAGAAGAGACCTAGGATTTACGATAAAAGCAAGTATCTCAAAAAACTGAAGGAGGATGTATGCATAGATATTATAATGTGTGTAAACGACTAATAGTAACATTCAAACTAGGTTCTTATAAACAGAAAATATCAGTTGTTGTTGTTGTTATTGTTGCGTGTGTACCTTTCGGGTTTATAGTTGACTAATGTCAATATACAGTACGTACAGGGGATTTCTACGATTCACATCAAAATCTATGATAAAATAATCAAAATTCGATATAATTACGAAATTGATCGTTTTGCGTACATACAAAGTGGGATCGTATATATTTGTATTGCGATCAGAGGACACACACCGCTTTCAATCTCCAAGCGACTGATACTATTTTAAAAATGTCCGTGTAATTAGGAACGTATTACGAATTTACCACTTGGGAAGGTTGTTCAACGAACTCTGCATTTCTGATCAATAACAGAAGGCCAAATGCATTTTGAAGGAGTTTCTTTCTGATATCGTAGTTGAAGTGTGCTCAGTAACTTAACGGTTATCATTTGGTAATGATGTACAAATAAGGTTTTATTATACTCTCTATAATACAGTGTGGGCCGTATTAAAATAATGATTTCATATTCTCTTAATTTAGTCCAGCCCTAGTTTATTGACGTACTCGAAGCCAACGACATGTAATTGTCACATTTGTACATCTTCAAATATCACCGATCTCTGTTGGAACCACCTCTTCTATCTTCGGAACAGAAGGAAATTTAGGTTGGAAAATTTCAATTTAACATAGAATATTTGAAGAATTTATTAATGGATACCCAAATCTCGGAACTTTTGATCTAACCACTGTTGTAAATCCTAGAGTCTCACTAAAAATTACGTTCGATCATCTAGGAATTATATTAAATTCTCCTGCCCAATTAGCGTGAGTTCGATCCTCTGCGCTGCCGTAATATGAGGCAGTTTTGACAGATTCCGATGAAGTCAATTTTCCCTCAGGTAACAGAGTTTAGAAGAGAAGTGGTTGGAATTATCACTTTTAGTCCTCCTAAAAGTCAATCATCGGGAACTTTCCAGTTCAGTCCCACGCATTCCAAAACAACCTAACATATAGGCCATTTCCTCCGCAGTTATCGCCTCATTATATACACGAATGCCAATATAGGTATCACAATTACACAGATTCCCTAGACTTCACTCATGGTAAGAACATACAGATATTGACCATCATGTCCCATGTCAATTACACGAAATAATAACCGTCACTCCAAGATTAAGACGATTATAACGTAAGGTATTTGGAAAGTTGACGGCTAAATAAACTGTTCGGCTATAATAATAATAATAATAATAATAATAATAATAATAATAATAATAATAATAATAATAATAATAATAATAATAATAATAATAATATGTCTTGAACTATTTATGACATTGGTTTTACGTCCCACTAAATACGCTTACGGTTTCCATAGACGCCGAAATGCCGGAATTTTTCCTGCTTGATTTGCTTTACGCGACGGTAAAATTATCAACACGATTGGCTTGAACTACTATTACCCTTAACAGACTCTACAAGGCTGAAATTTCACGCTGAGTAGTAGTTATGTATGCTTTTGAGCAGTCTTCACTGTTAACTGACTGTTAAAAGATTCGAACCCGCAAGCTTCAGCGTAGGAGGTGAGCACTTAATACAACTGTGCTACCCGGCCTGCTTATACCGAATGGAGGAAACTAAACAGAGTTATGAGCGACTGTAAAAACAATAATTCTGGTCATGAACGATGTGAAGGTGTTGTCTATAAAGTTGGTTGGTGTGCGCATTTCGGTGAGAATAATAATTTTATATGCAACAGGACACTTTAGTTCAGCAAGGAAAGCAACGGAAAATACGTTACTTACTTTGCATTTTACATATACGTCTCTTCATTGATGCCTAAATTAAGGCAGCCTCTTCAGAAAATGTAGTTGCATTCTGACAGGGAATCGAATCAATGTTATTTCTAATGAACTAAGTAGGCCCTTTCCCGCGGTGTAGGGGTAGCGTGCCTGCCTCTTACCCGGAAACCCTGGGTTCGATTCCCGGCCAGGTCATGAATCTTTACCTGGTCCTCAGTGCTGGTTCGAGGTCCAGTCAGCCTACGTGATCACAATTCAGGAGCTATCTGACGGTGATGTAGTGGCCCCAATCTGGAAAGCCGAGAATAACGGCCGAAATGATTAGTCGTGCTGACCACACGATATCTCGTAATCTACAGACATTCGGGCTGAGCAGCGGTCGCTTGGTAGGCCAAGGCCCTTCGGGGATTTTGCACCATCGGGTTTGCCTTTTTGGTTTTTAAGTAGGCCTTTTCCACATCGGCCAGACAGCCCCCTTGGTCCATACTAAGGCATTGTTACAGGAACGTAGGAAGACAAGTAACTTACCAGTTACGGTATTTACGGCTTATCTCCTTACACATCCCTCAGTAACAACTTGTGTGAAAGCACCTTAAGCAACTTTAAAGTGATGTGTTGTGTTCTGTTTTGTTGCGAAGTACAACTTCGTTAAGTTCAACTAACCAGACATATTTCCATAATCAGTGAGATGTTCCAAAACTTGTTAACTGGAGCACTGGAGTCAGCTCTAATGCGAATGCTTTGTGCTGATGATACAACAGGAAAATTTGAAATTTGATAAACACTTGAGCTTCCAGATATCTGGCTGAAACCCATTTAATAAATTACTTGCTATGCTCATTCCTTGTCATATGCTTTGTAGCTCGTTAATTGTATCTTCTAAATATACCTTGTGAATACCTTACGAAGCTAAACTGCTACAACCGCTGAACTACCAGAGAGCACCGGAGAGTGAAATTCGTACGCGTGGCAACGGAGACCAAGAGTCCCGTCCTTCATTTCCTTGCTTTCAGAAAACACTTGCCGGGATTCTATGACAAGGAACAGATTTTTTATATACCTACATAAAAACCAAACCACATGGCGCAACAGCCTCGAAGGTCCATGGCCTACAAAGCGACCACTGCTCAGCCCGAAGGCCTGTAGATTAAGAGGTGCCCTGAGGCCAGCGCGACGAACTTCTGACGTTATTCTTTGCTTTCTAGACCGGGGCCGCCATTTAACCACCAGATGGCTCCTCAATTGTAATCACGTAGTGTGAGTGGACTTGGAACTAGCCCTCAGATCCAGGTAAACGTCCCTGACCTGGCCGAGAATGGAATTCGGGGCCTCCGGGTAAGAGGCAGGCGCGCTACTCCTATATTGTGGGGCCTACTCTATATCTTCATATCAATAATAATAATAATAATAATAATAATAATAATAATAATAATAATAATAATAATAATAATAATAATAATAATTTGAAGTATAATTATTACAGACACTAATACACGGGAGACTATCGTATAGGAAAGAAAACACTATAGTATTCCATTTTACAGTTTCACCACTTACGTAATTACTTACTTTCTTGCAGCTAAACGTAATATAGACAGCTTCGGACAATGGCGTCTTTACCAAAACGTGTATTCGATACAATTTCGTTTAAAACTCTACGGGTATTTTCAATTTAAGGACACGAAAATGACCAAGTTCCCAATCGACTCCTTGGCTGAATGGTCGTCGTAGCACCCTTCGGTTCAGAGAGGCCAGGGTTCGATTCTCGGCCTGGTGGGAATTTTAACATTAAAATGATTAATTCCATTAGCTCAGAGACTGCGTGTTTGTGCTGTTCCCAATATCCCTGTAACTTACACACACTTCACTACTGTCCAGTAAAATAACACGCAGTTTCTCGAACATGACAGATAACATCCCGCTTTTCACGCATATATCAGTATGCATTTGGGAGATTGTGTTTTCGAAACTCACTGTCGGCTGTCCTGAATATGGTTTTCGCTGGTTTCCCATTTCCACACCACCGAGCTCGATAGCTGCGCAGTCGCTTAAGTGCGGCCAGTATCCAGTAATCGGGAGATAGTGGATTCGAGCCCCACTGTCGGCAGCCCTGAAGATGGTTTTCCGTGGTTTCCCATTTTCACACCAGGCAAATGCCGGGGCTGTACCTTAATTAAGGCCACGGCCGCTTCCTTCCAATTCCTAGGCCTTTCCTATCCCATCGTCGCCATAAGACATATCTGTGTCGGTGCGACGTAAAGCAAATAGCAAAACAAAAAAAAATCCATTTCCACACCAGGCAAGTGCTGGGCCTGTTCCTTAATTAAGGCCACGGTCGCTTCCTCCCCATTCCTAGCCCTTTCCCATCCCATCGTCACAAATAGACCTTCCTGTTTCGGTGCGATAAAAGAAATTGCAGATAAAGAAAACATCCCCCTCTTACGGTATAAGCCTGCAGCAGATCAACAATAGCCACTCGGAATGTTTACTAAGTTCCCAAACTTATCCTCACTGACTAGATTACTGTATCTAAGAGAATATCAGACACAAGGGGCAAGTACTCATTGACAAGAGGATTACAATACCCATTCCTTTGAGTTGGTTTTTCAGTCATTTACTACTTCTACTTCAGACAAATTTCGCGAAAGAATCGTTCTTGGTGTGAAGGTTCACCTGTCGCCCTTCTTGAGCATGGGTTACAGAGTGTTAATGTGCAGCCTGGACTGTCCTTGAGGTGTGAGATGTTCATTCGTATTCAGCTTCATATCTTGTAAGTGCCATGTAGTTATCACGTATCCGTTCTCGAGGGAGCGGTTTCTATCCCGGTTGAGACATTTAACGGTGTTTGATAGCGACAACTATGTATCATCTCCATTCACTTTAAGAAACTCCTGCGGTACATAATTCTAACACTGTTGAGTCTCTCAAAATCGATAGCAATTGGAAGGAAATTATACAAATAAAATAAATAATTGATTTTTCGTTCCAGTAACTAATTTTATACTCCTTGGAGATACAGAAGTCCCGAAAGTTTGTCCCACAGGTGTTATTCTTAGGTTCTGGTTAACCTTGCGATATGAAGCACCTTCAATGACCACTGAACAGAGTAAATGCAAATTAAAAGCTCTTCAGTTTGTCGAGCACAGAGGTTACATAGAAATATTATACTATAACATACCTGTAAAAACACATTTTAAACAAAGGATAAAAATATACGCTATTAAGCAAATAATAATATTTTTACAGGTATGTGGTAGTAAAATATTTAACCTGTGTGTTCGAGAGACTGAAGAAATTTTAGGTTGCTTTTACCTGAATCGACAATAGAAAGTATGGCTTCATTCATAACAAAATAACACTGAACCGGATGAGTTGGTCGTGCAGTTAGGAGCGCGCGGCTGTGAGCTCGCATCCGGGAGATAGTGGGCTCGAACCCAACTGTCGGCAGCCCTGAAGATGGTTTTCCATGGTTTCCCATTTTCACACCAGGCAAATGCTGGGGCTGTACCTTAATTAAGGTAACGGCCGCTTCCTTCCCATTCCTAGGCCTTTCCTGTACCATCGTAGCCATAAGAGCTATCTGTGTCGGTGCGACGTAAAGCAACTAGCAAAAAAGAAAAAACACTGAAAAGAGTGGTAATGCTGGCGTGTGGCCGCTGAAGAGGCCTGGGGCAGGTCTTTCGAACTGACGCCTTGTAGGCGACCTGCGTGACTTAGAAGATGGGGTCCTACTTATGATAAATTCTAATGATTAAAACGACACACACACACACAGCCCACGAGCCATCGAAATTAACCGGTGAATTTCAAAATCCCCGGCCAGGCCGGAAATCGAACCCAGGATCCCTGGACCAAACGCTAGCTCGCTAATCATTTAGCCATGGAGCCGATCAACAGATTGGGATCGAACCCACCAACCTGAGATCAAAGAGCTAGTGCTCTATTGTCTGAGCTACTCACCTACCTCCATCAATAGCACTCTAGTCACTGTGAACGCTCAAGACGAACGACCTTGGCTTCCGCTAACTTTTCATTCCTGACGAATAAAGTACCTACACATTTTATATACTGATCAAATTATTTTAACCTTCCGAAAAGGTAAAGCCACTCTCTTAACAGGGAAAATGTGATCATTCAAAACAATTATTGTTGATGATCCCGAGAGATACGATTTTTAAACTTTGTCTCGGCATTAAGATCCATATAATATAGTAAGAGCAGGGTTATTACTTAAGTCATACGCAGGGTAGAGCGATATTCAGTTCAGTTATGAAATGTGTATCCTTTCAAATGAGATGAACAGATACGCCGTGAAACGCCGCCCATACATTTCAACCTCGCCAAAGCAATACATGGTACTGGAATGACCGAAAATGGAAAACATTGCGAGATTACAAATGGAATTCTTCCCTTCTTCTACCTCACAAGAGGGATGATTTTGAATCTATTTGTTGGGAACAGACAAAAGCATGCTGACTGCAGCAGCAGAAATATGTTGCGTAGTGAATGGAGTCAGCTTTTAATAAAACCACGAGGGCTCGGTGTGCATTCCACACTGGAAACCGAGCTCCACGTTCACTGAACAGTAGACCAGCGTTTTAAATTCCCGTTAGGCCTGTCATTCTAAACGATATTCGTTGAATGTACCCTCGCTTCTTACGAAGACTGCTACGCATTTTAATTACACATCTTCTTAAAACGGAGAATGGGAACGGCTGAATATTAACAACGATATGAAATGACGATAAAATATGGAATGAGAGAAGATTGAGGTTAGGGATTTAACAGTCAATATTTTCATGTATTCACTACGTTTGGTTCTGAATTCTTGACGGTAAGTGTTACTGATGGTTTCTGTATCTCTAATAGGAAGAAACTTTCTGTGGGGAGTAATATATCACTCAATCCGGAGAAAATCCAGATAAGACATTTTTTTTTCGGTTTTCTAAGTTTTTTCAGTGACCTACTAAGGGCAATGCTCTGTATCCTTTGACTCTAGGATGATAAGTCATTTCGTCATAATATTGAGGAAATAACCAAATTTTCTTCCAGATTATTCAAGAATACAAAACAGTCCACGGTAACTTGTTAATATGCTGAATATTGTTATACATTATCTGTGGTTATCATGGACGTGGATATTATTATCTTGTAACAATTATTGGCAGTGAATTTACACAGTTGCTTCTGTTAAAGAGAACTAATAAGTCTTACTAGCTAACGATACACAAATGTGACTTACATGCTTCGGTTTTAATTGGCCCATATAAGAAAATAATACCTGGTTAATATAGAACAAGTCAGATTCATTGACGTTCCAAAGCAGATACTCCATTCTTTTCTATTTTTGAATTTAAAAGAATCGAACCAAAACCATTATATAAAATGCTGTTTTAGATAACGAAGAGTGGTATGACAACATGTGGTGAATCGGTGATTTCGTATTGTTTAAAAACAAAAAAGTCTTCCCCTGGAAACTTCAATTTATTACTTATCTTTGATCAGTGATATGCAAAAGCTCCTGGAGTTGAAGAAAATACTACGGAGAAACAATCTAGAAATGATTAATAATAACAATAATCAACCAAAGTCCATGGTGATATAATCCTGATGAGACTTGACCTATCAAACGACCACTGATCAGCCCAAAGGCCTGCAGATTACCAGGTGACGCATGGTCAGCGCGATTAATCCTCTCGGCCGTTATTCTTTGCTTTCAAGGCGAGGCCGCTATCTCATTGCTCTTCATTATTGTTGTCACGTATGCTGAGTGAACTAGAACCATCCCTCAGAACCAGGTGGACCTGCTGGGTATCAATCTGATTCTTCCTCTTGGGATCTATCACAAGAACTTCTGTTTCTTCAACGAGATTGTTTACGTCTATTTCGGGACGGGTGAATGTTGCGAGATAACAAGTAGCTGGACCTTCAGGCTGATGACTCAAATTAATAATAATAATAATAATAATAATAATAATAATAATAATAATAATAATAATAATAATAATAATAATAATAATAATAATAGTAATAATAATAATAATAATAATAATACGTTTTGATGTCCCTTCTACGACGGCTGAGCTGGGGTCTCATACCATCAGCCTTGAGTGCAACAGACATACTGAGCTACACTGTCGATCATGAACGCGAGAATTAGAGCCCACCTACTATCCTAATAAACGAAATATAGCAATGATCTGAGTTTAGACACTCATATCTAAAGGAAATTGATAAAGCTGGCTAGTAATTTGGTGTTTTTATTTCCGGGTGTGCTGTATTCCAGATAACCTTGTCGAAATAGTTAAAGGAAAGCGGCTCCTCTATTTGATGCCATTGTTCTGTAGTAAATTTTTTTACAAGTTGCTGTACGATGCACCGACACAGATAGGTCTTATGGCGACTACAGGAGAGTAAAGACCTAGGAGTGGGAAGGAAGTGGCAGTGGCCTTTACTAAAGTACAGCCCTAGCATTTGCCTGGTGTGAAAATGGGAAACCACGGAAAACCATTTTCAGGGCTGCCGACAGTGGGGCTCGAACTTGCTATCTCCCGGATGCAAGCTCACAGCTGCGCGCTCCTAACTGCACGACCAACTCATCCGGTTCAGTGTTATTTTGTTATGAACTCACCTGGTATTGAATAATCCTATCCTCATTTTATCGATAAGGACGTAATTTTATTTTCCCACATAACACATGCATCAGTAAGCATAAGTTGTATCGTTCCTTTTAATGTTCATAACAGCAGACAAAGTACGGGTCCCCATACTACGAAAAATGTAGAATTAAACAATTTCTTCAATTGTGCCGAACTTTGAAGGGCTAAAGGGCACAGACATATTTCAAATAGTGAGTCGTGGATAGCTCTTTCAAAATAAAAATAAAACTAATTTGGAAAATCATTTCCGGCCTATATGTAGTTCCGGAAAAGATGGCTAAAAACCGCTTGTTCCTTTGCTCACATTCTTTTTTATTCTTTTTATGCAAATCCTAGCCAAATATACTTATTTACATTATTCTTTCTGTAATGTTTTCCTTGGTTGAATACACTCAGGCACTTTTTGAATTTTTGAAAAATGTCCGCATCGTATATAGTCTTAAGTGCTTAAGTGAAATTCTACATTAACTGACATTACCGCTCGTAGAGGTAGTAAAAAGGATGATTAAGAAAAGGATTGTAATTTTTAGGAATAAAAAAAATATGTTCTCATATTTATTATATTATGTTTACCTAAAATTCGTAACTCATACCACTGGGTTGTTTTCAATATTGAGTTGCATTCTTCTTCAGTGCTGCCGACAGTGTGGTTAGAAACCGCTATCTTCCGGACGCAAGCTCACAGCTGTGCATTTTTATGTTAGGAAACACATGGCTGTGAAGTGGAACGGTTCATTATTACACATTGTGAATTTGCTTGTTCTTTACTTGACCATAAAGGGTATTACTGCAGCCATATCAGAGAAGGTTTCCCGGTCCAGCTCGAAAAGCAGTTCACTTTTATAATACATTTCTGGTGACAGGAAGTATACTTACTGAGAAGCTGAGCACCAGTACTCACAGGTGAAAAATTCCATTGAATCACATCTATGACTCACAATAAACATGAGTTTCTTATGGTTATGTACAATGAGCTACTAACTAGTCAAAGTTAAAGCCATATAATTGAACTGTCACATGCTCATCGTGTAAGTACCCCTAAACGTAGGCGTATGATTAATGAGTGGGTACTCGGAAATGCGGCAGTCCGTTCTAAAAATCGTCTTATCCACCAGAAGTGATTTTTCAGGAAAAGCCGAAATCGTGTAATATTCGTAATATAAGTAAGTTATTTCATTGTATTACCATGCATTCAAGCCTAAGGTCAGAGTTTCCTCTTACTGAGAAATTATATATATATAATTAGATAACGTCAATAAATTAAATTTGTATTTTGCATAAGACGATTTTCGGACCATCCAGTGAGAAAAATCAAATATTTTACCTTGGGCAACTTATTTAGAAAAATAAGAAAGGTAAGAGTATAATGTTATAATTAAGAACAATAGTACAAAAATTAACTTTTCTCCTATTAGTATAATGATCTTCACTAATATATAATACAGTCCAGTGGATTTATCACATTTACATCCGATCGATCCACACTCAGCACTTGAAGAAAACTCTTCCCTTATAGGCTACACTGCACTCACGATATAACCAAATTAAAAGATAAAACATCACTTCGTTGCTTTTAATCATCTAATAAGGCATACCGCTCTGAAATCATATCATTCCTTGTCAGATTCATCAAAATAACTTCTGTTTCTTCAACGAGATTGTTTACGTCTACGTTGGGAAGGGTGAAATTTTTGAGATAACAAGTAGCTCGACTTTCAAGCTCGTCGATTTTCCTAATACTGGAACCCTTTTGTAATAATAAATAAATAATAGTGTTATTGGTTAATACGTCCCACTAACTACTTTCACGGTTTTCAGAGACTCTGAGGTGTCGGAATTTTGTCGCGCAGGAGTTATCTGACGTGTCAGTAAATCTATCGACACAATGCTGAAGTATTTGAGCAACTTCAAATACTACGGGATTGAGCTGCGCTCGAACCCACCAGATTGAGCTCGGAAGGCCAGCAGTCTATCGTCTGAGCTAATCAGCGCTAACCATTTGTACCTATGGGTTTGTGCATACAGCGATCTGATGATAAACTTGAGATGTAGAAGAAAAATGGAAAATCATTAACTAATGAACAAAAAATTAAAATACTCCAAGTAGTCACAAACAATTTTCCCTAGCAGAAACGTATTAATGAAGTTTCACTGCATTTTAAAGGTGGAAATTCTCAACTGAATTAGTAGTATGTAACATTCATATACCCCCTCTCTCTTTTCTCCCTACTTTTCATCGGAAGTCCGGACCACTCTTTGTTATTCTCCCTTTACCTCCCGCAACGGGGTTAACATTCTCAGTGATACTAATACACTCTAATAAGGGCACAAAACTACATGAAATACCAATATCTGCATCTGCCAGCTAAACGAACGTAAGTCTCATTTTATGGAACTTAGAGCCATTTAAACTAAGTCCATTGTCATTTTATTTGTATGGCAATAAAACATAATTAACTATTTCATGCTTAAATTATATTGATGAATGTGTTCAGTGATCAAAATTACACAAACTATATCAGGAACAATGATGAACATATATATTGCCTAAGTACAATGCAGCAAAAATGCTCTACAACTGATGTTTTTTCTCTCTCCTGTAAAATTACTAAAATGCTACCTACAAAGTACAGATCTGCCGACAGTGGGATTTTTCCTATTTGTTTTACAACGTACGGACACAGATAGGTCTTATGGCGACGAAGGAATACGAAAGGCCTAGGAGTGAGAAGGAAGCGGTCGTAGCCTTAATTAAGGTACAGCCCCAGCATTTGCCTGGTGTGAAAATGGGAAACCATGGAAAACAATTTTCAGGGCCGCCGACAGTGGGGGTCGAACCCACTATCTCCCGGATGCAGGCGCACAGCCGCGCGCCTCCGGTTCTTCTGTTTCATGCGCCATAGCAGATGTGGATGTGGATGGAGAGGTATCTTAATTGGGAGGCATAGACTGGTGATGAGTGACATCGAACCATGTTTACCGAGCTCGATAGCTGCAGTCGCTTATGTGCGGCCAGTATCCAGTATTCGGGAGATAGTAGGTTCGAACCCCACTGTCGGCAGCCCTGAAAATTGTTTTCCGTGGTTTCCCATTTTCACACCAGGCAAATGCTGGGGCTGTACCTTCATTAAGGCCACGGCCGCTTCCTTCCCACTCCTAGCCCTTTCCTGTCCCATCGTCGCCGTAAGACCTATCTTTGTCTGTACGACGTAAAACAATTAGCAAAAAAAAAGAAAAGTTCAATGATGAAAGTGGGTTCTAAATGTCCACCATCATCGTGTGCCGCCGCGGTGGCGCCGGGGTAAGGAGACACCATGTAAATGTTGTGGAGACACATACCGGCATTACGCCTGGCATCTTACTGTAGGGTATGACTTCAGTTCACCTCTGGTAGTGATTCGGAGGAATCTGACGGCACAGCGTCACTTGACATCCTGATTCATCCTTCATCAGAAAGGACCTTGCTATAGGATTTTCCACATTGAGCAAATGTTCCTATGAACTGCCTCTGTCATGCTGAGGTACTCATGTGTCAATCAATATACCCGTATCTGTCTCCATTAGAACATGTCAAATCCCACCCAGGGTCGATCTGGAGGACATCGATGGCCAGCCACAACAGCTGTCGGATGAAATGTAGTATTAAGACTACGATATCTCACGTCGGCTGTGGATCTCGGCTGTACGAGTTGATACCCCACCCAGATAGAAAAAACGAGTGCCTAACTAACTATACTGCCCAGACGGGACACTGGGTTGGAATTCTTGGTCCTGAAGGTCAGAGGTGGTAGAATATGAATTGGAACAAATGGTAAGGCAGTCGCTCGGCTGCACAGACTAGAATCTAACGCGGGAAGTTGCCGATCGCTGCACTCGAATGCGTTGGTTCCACTGTGTTCAGAATGGGTCTGCGTTACCTATGAGGAACACCACGTGTCTACGTTGCGTGTGATTAGTGCCATTATGTGAGGAACACCGCGTGTCTACGTTGCGTGTGATTAGTGCCATTATGTGAGGAACACCACGTGTCTACGTTGCGTGTGATTAGTACCACTATGTGAGGAACACCACGTGTCTACGTTGCGTGTGATTAGTGCCACTATGTGAGGAACACCACGGGTTTGAGAGTTACCCGTGATAAGTACCACTATGTGAGGAACACCACGTGTCTACGTTGCGTGTGATTAGTGCCATTATGTGAGGAACACCGCGTGTCTACGTTGCGTGTGATTAGTGCCACTATGTGAGGGACACCACGGGTTTGAGCGTTGCTCGTGATTAGTACCACTATGTGAGGAACATCATGGGTCTGCGTTGCGTGTCATTAGTGCCACTATGTGAGGAACACCACGGGTTTGAGCGTTGCTCGTGATTAGTACCACTATGTGAGGAACATCATGGGTCTGCGTTGCGTGTCATTAGTGCCACTATGTGAGGAACACCACGGGTTTGAGCGTTGCTCGTGATTAGTACCACTATGTGAGGAACATCATGGGTCTGCGTTGCGTGTCATTAGTGCCACTATGTGAGGAACACCACGGGTTTGAGCGTTGCTCGTGATTAGTACCACTATGTGAGGAACATCATGGGTCTGCGTTGCGTGTCATTAGTGCCACTATGTGAGGAACACCACGTGTCTACGTTGCGTGTAATTTGTGCCAGTATGTGAGAAACACCGCGAGTTTGAGAGTTACCCGTGATAAGTACCACTATGTGATGAGCATCATGGGTCTGCGTTGCGTGTGATTAGTGCCACTATGTGAGGAACACCACGGGTTTGAGCGTTGCTCGTGATTAGTACCACTATGTAAGGAACACCACTTGTCTACGTTGCGTGTGATTAGTGCCACTATGTGAGGAACACCACTGGTTTGAGCGTTGCCCGTGATTAGGACTATTATGTGCGGAAAACCATGGGTCTCTATTGTCTGTGGCTGGTACAGTAATGTGTGATATACCGTGGGTCCACATTGCCTATAATTAGTACCACTATGTGAGGAAAACAACGGATCTAGACGGCGACCATGATTAGTCCCACTATATCAGGAACACCATGGGTACGTGTTACCTGTGAGTGGTGCAAATATGTGCGACATATCATGAGTCTGCATTACCTGTGCTTAGTACCACCATGGGAGGAACGCCGTGCGATTACGTTACCTGTGATTAGTAACACTATGGTTCTGATTTACCACTGGTTAGTACTATTATTAGGGGCCGTTGACCAGGATTTTAGACCCCTTTGAACAAGAAACATCATCTCAAAATATAAGTAATTGTGAGTTGGATCCATTGATTGTTCTGGATTCATGGTCATTTGTCATCATCAATCGTTTTAGATTCTAGTCAATGGTTTCATTTTGAAGTTCTAATTATGGTTTCATTTCGTTGCACCTCGTACCATTCGGGGCCGATGACCTAGCTATTAGGTCCCTTTAAACATCATCATCAAAACATTCCAATAAGATATTAAGCATTTGATTAAAAATAAATCAGACTGCTAATTTGGTACTTCCGCATGAACATCCCTTCATCGTAGACGAAAAGATTCCCCACCTTTAATATCATTTTGCCGCAATCAGACATAAATCAATACTGTACTGAATTGATAGCTCCCTACTCAACTTTTTTCCACATCTGACATTACTTAGCACACGCAACGACCGTAAAATCTACAGGTTTGGTTCGTCGAGTTAGAAGAGGTTTGAATTAATTATAATGAACATTTTCTGGCAGTGGACGCAGCCTTTCATTAACGGCAAACGATCAGGTAAATGTCAGTGACCATTTGAACAATGAAACATCAAACATGTACACACCTAAGTCTCTAATTAAATTTCATTAAATAGGCTGTATTGGAGGACTTGCAATTGCCGGTATATGTATTTAGGCGCTTTACACTTGTCAAACAAGTAGCATAAATGATTTCACTGACGTCAGGGGTGACAATTCTTCTTTTTTATTTACAAAGTTAGACAAATCGTGACAAACAACCCTGTGAATGTAATTTGTACGGAATAAATTCAAAATTCTATTTTACTGTGGTACTATTGATAGAGAGTTTGTGATTTATATACGCGTGGGATGCGAAAAGTACCTCTGATAGAAATGAAGATGATGATAATTTTGTCGGTTTGCTGTTCCTCTCATTACAGTGTGTCCCGCTCCCAGCGGGGCCGGCAGTGCACATGCACACACACGCTCCGAGCGGTGTATTCATAACTTCATGCTGACCCGCTGCATAACCACAAGGCGGTCAGTTACTCGAGTTTGTGTGTCGTGGGAAGCCGCGAAATGATGCGTTTGTTGCAAGAGCACGTTTGGATGAATTACGGTAAAATTAATCGGATTAATTACATTACTACACCGCTAAAATACCAGTGAAATTCACAATTGAACAAAGAGTTCTTATGTATGACACTTATGTAACAACCGAGCCGTGTAGAGAGGTATGTAGGAGAGATTTCCCGGGGTTAAAGTTCCAGGTAGAGGAACAGTTAGATGTCTTACGTATAGATTAAGAACTATGGGATCACTTAATCCTGTAATTTCTAAACCGAAACGAAGGGTTATATCGGAGGAAAAATCGATTCTTTGCAAGGCATAGAGGCGCTTTTTGATCATAGGATGATATCGAAGGAGTTATGGCTCCCTGCTCCCCCGATCTTACTGTGTAGGAATTTTATTTATGGGGAGACACTAAAAAATCTTTACAGAAATAATCAGAATAAATCCTCGCACCGTAGATGAACTTAACAACAATATAACAACAATTACGCAACAGGAACCTACGAGTGTGAATAGGAATTTCGTTATACTATGTCAGGAATGTTAGAAAACTGAAGGAAAGAATTTCAACACCGCCTATAAACATGGCTGGTACTCACGATAAAGGCTATCGGGTGTATAAATAAGCAATAAATGTAATAATGTCGGTAATAAAATACGCACGAGGTTATGAATATATCACCAGGAATGCGCATGTTGCCTCCCGGCCCCGCTGGGAATGAGATACACTTGTACCTGTTCGGTGCTAGAAATAAAATCCCGTAAGCGTTCTTTCACTGCTGGTAAACTTACTGACCCAAGGCTGGCGTATTCGAGCATCGTAAAGATATTATTGAACAGAGCTGGAACCGAAGCCACCAGCTTGAGCTCAGGAAACCAGAACTCCACTATCTGAGGCACTCAGTCATGCAGGAACAGGGATACAAAACCAACATAATGAAAACGGAAGAGCGCAGTTGAAATTATCGGTAATCATGACCGCAGTATGAAACGTCCTTTGATCATAGTTCATCCAGGTGGGTCAACTCGGATCCTCTAACAAGGTAAGTTGTGACTTAAATGAAAGTACCTTGGCGTTTTAAGAATAATCTGAACAATCTGCTATTCCACTATGGCCAGCAGGGAGTTTCATCCTGGTGCCAAATGAATAGTAGTAGTAGTAGTAGTAGTAGTAGTAGTAGTACCGGGCGAGTTGGCCGTGCGGTTAGGGTCGCGCAGCTGTGAGCTTGCATCCGGGAGATAGTGGGTTCGAACCCCACGGTCGGCAGCCCTGAAGATGGTTTTCAGTGGTTTCCCATTTTCACACCAGGCAAATGCTGGGGCTGTACCTTAATTAAGACCATGGCCGCTTCCTTCCCTCTCCTAGGCGTTTCCTATCCCATCGTCGCCATAGACCTATCTGTGTCGGTGCGACGTAAAGCAACTAGCAAAAAAATAGTAGTAGTGGTAGCCAACCTTATGGTATAGAGGACTTCCACTTACCTTTTTACCCGAAGGCCCCGTGTTCGATTACTCCCCAGTCGAAGGAGTTTAATTCTGAACTGTGAGCTGGAACGAGGTTAACTCAACCTCGTTGTAATGCCAAATGAGGGGCTGTCTGGAAATGAGAGGCAGCATACTTAGTCGCGGAAGCCAAGCATTAAGACTAAGGATGTGGTTAAGCTGACCGCTTGCACTCAAAAATCTGAAAGCCATTGTCATTGTAGGCCTAGGGTCTTAATGGCCTATACGTGCTGCCAAAATGGGCAATAATAATAATAATAATAATAATAATAATAATAATAATAATAATAATAATAATAATAATAATAATAATAATATGTATGTTTAACCCTAAGTCCAGTTTCTCTAATACGCGGTCGGGAACTAGGTGAGATGAAATGATATGACACGTCAGAGTAAAATTGATCTAAACCCTTATAGAGTGCAGAACCCTGGCTACTACTACAGTAGTAGTAGTATTAGTAGTAGTAGTAGTAGTAGTAGTTTTTCTTTTGCTAGTTGTTTTACGTCGCACCGACACAGATAGGTCTTATGGAGAGTATGGGACAGGGAAGGGTTAGGAGTGGGAAGGAAGCGGCCGTGGCCTTAATTAAGGTATAGCCCCAGCATTTGCCTGGTGTGAAAATGGGAAACCACGGAAAACCATTTTCAGGGCTGCCGACAGTGGGGTTCGAAACTACTATCTCCCGAATACTGGATACTGGCCGCACTTAATCGACTGCAACTATCGAGCACAGTAGTAGTAGTAGTAGTAGTAGTAGTAGTAGTAGTAGTAGTAGTAGTAGTGGGGAGAGAGGGGAATTGCACGCACCTAAGGCAAAACACCTGTAACTTATAAGGTACTATACTGGCTCCAACATTTCTACAATACTTCAGTATGATAGGAAATCTAGTTAAGAATACGGAATGTGGAATACAAGTACATAAGTAGTGAAGTTCCCGAGTCTTCTATTAAGATATGTAAATTGGTTTTGCGTACCATTACCCAACCATGTGGGGCAATGTCACGCATGTACTTCTTTCGCGACAGAAGAGACAAACATCGTTGGCGGTATTCCTCCGTGGCAACCTAGACACCACTTCTTCCGTGTAATCATCATTATCATCATCTTGACAAAGTTCATCATCACATATTTCATCTGACGATCTGTTGTTGTCTTGGAAAAGAACATTCTCTTCCTTCTTCATATTCTTGAATTTGAAACTCGAGCCTTCTTTACAATATGTGTAATTGTTTCTTTCTTTTCTTTTCCAACTCCTGTAATACTGACTTTGTGGGTGTGGCTGCCAAACTTTCAGAGTGCTGCTTAGGCCTAGACCTTTGTGTTTTCGCACAAAATGTTAATGCTCTGTTAGGGATAGGAGAGGAATTGATATAGCAATTCCGTTTTCCTTGCAGAAATTAAAGGAGGAAAGCGATGTGTGACTCGAAAAGAATTGGATTCTTCACTGATGATGGTGTGTGTGCAGCGAAATGCTTGAGCCACGTCAGGAACAAGTCCTGATTCATCCATCTTGACTTGGAGCACTCGTAAATGCCTCCTGGAGGGCCTCGACGTGTTACTGCAGTGGACTTCCTGACACCAGGATATACAGTATAAACATATAATTACCCGTAGGATTCATGGCGAAACATAGAGTAATATTTCGTCCTCGTTCTAAGTAGTGTCCTTACTTGCTTTTGATCTTAGCGGGCAATTATTGGAGGTGGCCTCTGGACGATTGAAATGCTGGTTTCGTCAACGTTATAAATACGTGACGGAGGAAACATACGTTTTTCACTGACAGTCAAGAGATTATAATAAAGTCTGTCAACTTCTGCTTCATTAAATGATAAAATTCTGCTTACGCTAGTTGTTTCGTGCATCTGCAGACTGAGTTCTGTTTTTCTTGTCAAGAAACCTTCCGGCCAGTCCTTGAAGCCAGCTAATTTAGTACTGTTGTTAAAATTGTTAGAAAGATTGTTCCTGACCGCAAATTCATAGGCAACACGACGTAGTTTAATCATCGTGATGCCGTAAAACAGCCTAGCCAATTGAAGAATATGAGAACAGAATTGTACGCACCGAATGGGTAATGAGACGCAGAGCGCGTACGATTACCCCTCTAGACACCTTCATACCTTCCGTCCTGCCATTTTATAACCGATGAAGGAAAAATGGAAATCACGTGTGTATCACACGATATCGCATTTCACATTAAGAAAACTGAAGACTTTCGAGAAAAAATGGACAGTTTAGTACGTACCTTAATATAAATTCAACTCTTCTGATGCAAGATGATGTAACAAAACAAATATTTCTGCACAGCACAAGAAACATACGCAGCTCAGGTTGACATTCCGCTGGCATCAACGTTATGGTGACTCCCCATTAGATTGAAGCAGTTTACAGAATGCTTGCTACCATGGGAGGGGATTTAGAAGGGTGCGTCCCATTACCCGACGCGTCCCATTGCCCTTCTCTCCCCTAGTAGTAGTAGTAGTAGTAGTAGTAGTAGTAGTAGTAGTAGTAGTAGTAGTAGTAGTAGTAGTATTATACCGCTAATACTGAAAGAGTGAACGTCAACCTTCTTCAGGGCTTCCTCTCTTCACAGGCTTGTCTCTCATGTATTGCTTCAATATGTATGTATCTACCTTTATATTTCACCATAGCTTCATCAATCACAACTTTACAGTGAGGCTTATAACAAGTAATAAACCCCCACTGTGGGCAGCCCTGAAGATTGTTTTCCGTGGTTTCCCATTTTCATACCAGGCAAATGCTGGGGTTGTACCTTAATTAAGGCCATGGCCGCTTCCTTCCCATCCCTAGGCCTTTCCTGTCCCATATTCGCCATAAGGCCTATCTGTGTCGGTGCGATGTAAAGCAAAAAAGAAAACAAGTAATAAAGTACTGTGATAGTGAATCCATCAAAGGACGAATTTTATGAAGTTTGTCATAGTTGGCGTTCTATCTGCTCGTAATACTGCATTATCATTCAAATGGAGATGGCCGAGTACAAAACTGAAGCGTTTCATAGGCATAAGTGTTGACACGTAATCATCATGAAGATCTGGCTCACTGTAGCAATAATCCTTGTAAATGGATTTTCTAGTAATGCCCATATACCGATTTATCCCTAAGAACACACGTATTTCATTAGCTGTGGTAGGAGCAAATAGTTTTCCCAACTGAGCACAATACAGATTTTTCTGAAACACAATGTGGTCAATAAGCTCATCAGAATAAAACTGTGAGAATACGTATGTGGTTGGTGAATCAATTGCTTTTATGTGATCACTTACACCTGCGTTTTCTGTGAATAGTGGAACAGTTAGACACAGTTATTTTTCCTCCAAATTGGTGCGTGGATTAAGGAATCAGGTACTTTTACTGAGGAAGCACTTCGTTCTTCTATATATTCTTCATCACTCTTGTTCTCACTAATCACCATAGGAACTGAATTTATGGTGGGAATATTAGCAGCAATAAATGTAGGATCAGAGTCACTGTCTTCATCATCATCATCATCATCATCATCATCATCACCACCACTAACAACACATTCTCCACCAGAAGGTATTTCTTCAGATAGGGAATCCGCAATCTCCGCATCACACAAACCATGATTTATTTCCGACATTCTTATCCGAATGTACAAATTTTCCGACCACGTGCAGATCACTGAAACCCAACGAAAATTTATATAAAGTTATGTAAGAAACTCAGTATCATGGGCAGTGGTTACATAGTTTAAAAACTTAGGAAAGCAGCAAGAAAAACAAAACCGTCACTCATTTCGCGTTGACGTTTATTAAAGTCGATAAAAACAATAACAATATATTAATGTTGCGAAAAATGCGACAAAAGGGCGGGAAGGTTCCATACAGATGAATCACGTAGGATGAGTGCCTTTGGAACACGTGCCAGCTGGAGCAAGTACATGCTGTATGCTGCTGCCATCTCTTTGGTCCTTCTCGGAATCTTCCTAAGTTGTTACGAAAGAATGCGGCTGCCCATGAGAAGCAAAAGAATAATAGAAGGTGGTTACAGTCTGTGACCACTGCTCAATTTGTTGCTATTTTAGGTGGTTACATACTGTGCCTACGGCCCTTCAAAGAGCTAAACATACGGCCAACTCGCCCGGTTGTGGAGGCTAGATGGTGTAGAATTTGAAGTACCGAAGTCAATGAAGTATTTTAAAAATTTAAAATTTGATTTTCGTCGGACCGACACAGATGTGTCTTATGGTGACGATGGAAAAGGAAATGGCTAGGAATGAGAAAGTAGCAACCGTGGCCTTAATTAAGTTCATTAATGTACAGCCCCAGCATTTGCTTGGCGTGATAGAGGGAAACCACGGAAAACCAACTTCAGGACTGCCGACAGTGGGGTTCGAACCTACTATATCCCGAATGCAAGCAACAGCTGCGTGACCCAAACCACGCAGCGAATCGCTCGGTAGCAATGAAAATAGTCTTAAGAAATTGCTATTTGCTGTACGTCGCACCGACACAAACAGGTTTTATGGCGACGATGGTATAGGAAAGACCTAGGAATGGGAAGGAAGCGGCCGTAGCATTAAAGGTACAGCCCCAGCATTTGCCTGGTGTGAAAATGGGAAACCACGGGAAGCCGTCTTCAGGGCTGCCGACAGTGGGGTTCGAACCCACTATCTCCCGATTACTGGATACTGGCCGCACTTAAGCGACTGCAGCTATCGAGCTCGGTCTCGTTAGAATTTATACTTGCATCTAACCGTAAGTGGAATGAGCAAATTACATGAGCAAAAATTAAAGGCCTGGCAGCTTTGTCTAACGCAAGATGTTTGGAGAGAATGATATCAAATACGGAATAGACCTATAAGCTGCATACAGATATTTTAAATTCACTTGTAAAAAACAGTGAAGTGGGGTAGAAGTATGGGGTATTGAAGAAAACTGTAGGCCTAAAGAATAAGATGTAATAGCTAATAAATTTTGCAAAATAATAATGGGTCTGCCAGAATGTACACTTAATAGTGGAATTAGAGTCGTATGTCGAGATATAGGTATAGAAGCAGATACAGGCACGCGTATAAATATTATAAAATATTGGTTAATATTGAGAAGCAGAAGTGGGAGAAAAATATTGAATTTAGCTTACCAACATCACACGAAGCATTTAAAAGATTATTTACTTGCTAAGCAAAGTAAACAGGATGCTGGACAAAATAAAAATGGAAAACTGTTGGAATAGATAGATTCAGAACGAAGAATGTAACTATTAGAGTGAATGATACTAATTGTGAGAAGCAGATGCTTTTGGCAGAATATAAGACCAAAATAACATTATTAGAATTCTGTGAAATTATCGAAAGGTTTTCAATAAATATATAAATGAGCAAAGGCTTACGAATAGAGAAGTAAGGGGTATGGTGTGGTGGTTAATGGGTATATATACAAGATGATGGGAAACTATGTGAACCGAGTTTATGAGTGTTAGAGCGTTGGTCATACTGGTACGTAATTTGGATATAATACGACATCTTGCGCCGTTGTAATTTATCAGCTGCTGATGTTAGCCAATCACATCGCTTCGCGGGCGAATTTAAATGGGCTTTACGAGGCGGTGTTGCTAAAACTGCACGTGGCTTCAGAGCCATGCCAAGAAATTAGCATCGAACAATAACACACAGTGAAGTTTAGCCAATGCCAGCGTAGCATGCTGACTGTGGGGCGAGCCTATTACCAGGGAGGCCTTTGATGAAGTCCTTCCCCTGGAGAAGTTTATTTCTTCTATTGGCGTTTTCAAGCCGGTTATCTATTGAGGGCATATAGAGAGACTGTTTCACTTAGGGTTAAATATCTGGGTAATGAATACAAAGTACAAATAGAAACAGAGGAAGAATTCCATACAATTGTAGAATGATTAAATAAAGTGTGGTTTGCACAGTGAAATGTTTTTTCTCTATTCTAAAATATGCGTGGTGAAAGAAAAATACATAAAACAAAACTAGCACTAAATTAATTTTCACAATTTACTTTACGTCACACCGGCACAGAGAGGTCTTACGGCGACGATGGGATAGGAAAGAGCTAGGAAGAGGTAGTAAGCGACCGTGATCTTAATTAAGGTACAACTCTAGCATTTGTATGGTGCGAAAATGGGAAACCACGGAAATCGTTCTACAAGGCTACCGAAAGTGGGGTACGAACTCACTATCTCCCGAGTGCAAGCTCACAGTTGCGCTTCCCTAACAGCACGGCCAACTCGCTCGGTCAAGAACAGGATACATGCTGATGCTAGAATATACAGTATAACACGTAGGTGAAAAGGAAAGTATTGATAATTAGTAGTAGGGGCAATAAACGCTAGGGTTTCAGTATAATTTAATTTAGTAATAGATAATTAAAAATAAACTTCTATCAAGGAAAGTCAATACAAGTACAAAATATGAATTGTAATAAATGAGTGTTCTCTCCCCTGTTTTAGGTGATCTGGAATCAGAGGATGGGTGCATTCTATTCTACATCATTTACGTTTATGTAAGTAACTTTATGTAACTTTTCTTTCAGAATACCAAAATGGTATTGGAATTTGTGTTAGAAATAATATTATATAGTGACACTGATGGAGAGCATCTATATATTAACTTAAGGAGAAGAACAACAATATCCTTTCTTTGAGCACCAGCTGTGCTCATCTGCTACATTTAGCGAGAGCTCGAGAGGGGTTAGACAAGAAGCAGACAATACGCATGACGAGAACGCTGCTATTGTGAAGCTTTGTTATGCACATTATCATGGACTCAAGAGGGGTGTGATTTACACAGATGGCAAAGCAGTGCACCCGATGCGATGTTTCATTTAATTGTTTCTCAGGCTTGGCACATTGTGAACTCATTATCCTTCCCTTACCTCTCCACTGGCTCGATGCCCACACAATATAGCTACAACCAAGTGTCTTACACCCACATAAGACAATAAGGGACTAATTTTCCTTTATTTATATCCGTAATATATTTTCACTTTCTTTGAGCAGTCATTTACCTCTACATGTAGATATTCTTATGAATATATTTTCATTATTAATTTATTATTTCTGATACTATTGAGGCAGCTGAAAATGCCATTGTACCTATAGCCTTCTTTTAAGAGCTCTCCGAAAAACGTTAAAAATATAATTTTCTGTGTTACTAATGACTTGTCACTAAGATAATGATCCAAGCTTTAAATGAATACATAAAAATTAGACTGGCGATAAGTTTATAACTAATTGTATAGATGTGACATCTCAGAATTAAAACTGAAGCTTTCACTGCGTGGATGCCCCGGTTAATTATGATTTCATTCTACCACTAAACGTTTGTAGGTGTAATTCACCAAACAAAAATAAATACGACTGAAATACACGGTAGACACATTTAGACTAGGAATTCGCTAGAACCCCCAACACTAACCACACCATGTCCATCAAGTCACTGGACTAAACGTACAGGACATAAACCCTTTACTCCATGAATTATTTTTCGTTTTCGTTTGGTGAAGAAAATTTCAAGCTTCAATGTTGAACTTACGTTCAGTGTTTTAGATTTACCAGCAATTCTTAACTGGAGCTAATAGCTTAACACTCGTACGTGATGTGGATTGCCATAACGGGGTATATATACGATTTTTCACGATTTCACGCTAAGCTTTTAACATTCAAAGACCGAACATTACTGCCTACTGGCCATGGGTACGTATTGCAGCGCGCAAGTATACTTGCACGACCATAGGTCGGTAATGTCTTTGAGGTTGAGCCAGAGGTACTCCTGAAGCCTGTGGTAATGTAATGGGGAGGGCCGACGTAAAATAAACGGTGGTTAGTACGCGTGGAAGCTGACGGGGTGGGAGGAGTACCTTTGGTTGTAGGGCAACAGTATGCAGTAAAGGGTTAAGGTAGAATTAATGCATATCGAGTCTACAGAAAAGCTCACGACATAGACAGTCTGAATAACGCGAGAAAATTAATTAGGAACTTGGAGTCTTTGGTTAGCAACATTTTATACACTATGTGATCAAAAGTATCCAGACACCCCCAAAAACATACATTTTTCACCTTAGGTGCATTGTGCTGCCACCTACTGCCAGGTACTCCATAACAGCGACCTCAGTAGTCATTAGACATCGTGAGAGAGCAGAATGGGGCGCTCCGCCGAACTCACGGATTTTGAACGTGGTCAGGTGATTGGGTTTCACTTGTGTCAGAAGTCTGTACACGAGATTTCCACACTCCTAAACATCCCTAGGTCCACTGTTTCTGATGTGATAGAGAAGTGAAAACGTGAAGGGACACGTACAGCACGAAAGCATACAGGCTGACCTTGTCTGTTGACTGACAGAGACCGCCGACAGTTGAAGAGAGTTGTCAAGTGTAATAGGCAGGCATCTATCTAGGCCGTTACACAGGAATTTCAAACTGCATCAGGATCCACTCCAAGTACTATGACAGTTCGGCTGGAGGTGAGAACATTTGGATTTCATGGTCGAGCGGTTGCCCATAAGCCACACATCACGCAGGTCAATGCCAAACGACGCCTCGCTTGGTGTAAGGAGCGTAAACATTCGACGATTGAACAGTGGAAAAACGTTGTGTGGAGTGACGAATCACTGTACACAATATGGCGATCCGATGGCAGGTTGTGGGTATGGCGAATGCCCGGTGAACGTCATCTGCCAACGTATGTAGTGCCAACAGTAAAATTCGGAGGAGGTGGTGTTATGGTGTGGTCGTGCTTTCCATGGAGGGGCTTGCACCCCTTGTTGTTTTGCGTTGCACTATCACAGCACAGGCTTACATTGATGTTTTAAGCACTTTCTTGCTTCCCGCTGTTGAAGAGCACTTCGGGGATGGCGATTGCATCTTTCAACACGATCGAGCAACTGTTCATAATGCACGGCCTGTGGAGGAGCGGTTCCACGACAACAACATCCCTGTCATGGCCTGGCCTGCACAGAGTCCCGACCTGAATCCTGTAGAACACCTTCGGGATGTTTTGGAACTCCGGCTTCGTGCCAGGCCTCACCGACCGACATCGCTACCTCTCCTCAGGGCATCGCTCCGTGAAGAATGGGCTGCAATTCCCCAAGCAACCTTCCAGCACCTGATTGAACGTATGCCTGCGAGAGTGGAAGCTGTCATTAAGACTAAGGGTGGGCCAACACCATATTGAATTCAAGCATTACCGATGGAGGGCGCCACGAACTTGTATGTCATGTTCAGCCAGGTGTCCGAATACTTTTGAGCAAATAGTGTACTTCCATTTAAGGAAGCCTCCATCCAGACAACTCTAGTAATTTATGCAGGGTGTATCTGTACATTTGCAACAAACGTCGATGGGAGATTCCTTGAATCAAAACAAAAGAAATCCCCATAAACATATGTCTTACAATGCGTTTGCATTGAGCTACAGACGTTGCACATGGCTGCTGTCACAATGACGCTTTCGTCATCCGTTGTCCGTTTTGTTCTCCAACGGGGTCACATTTCGAAGACACGGCTTCATAAACTTGCAAAATATATAGGCCTACACGTAGGGAGTTAAGAACACGGTAAGGTTGTCCCTAATCACAAACAGCGCTTTGGACACAATGTGTGATGTGACCCATGATCAGCTGATCGGCCAATATATATCAAGCTATCCCTAGGCACGCTTCTTCCACTACAGGAACACGCGCTCCTAACAGATCGCTGCTCCATGTGGTTCATGCATGGTGGGGTTCCAGCGCACTTCAGTTCGCATGTACGCCAGATTTTGGACAACACATTCCCACGATAGGGCTTTAAGTTCCAGTACATTGACCTGCCTGGTCTCCTGACGCTACTCCAGTTAAAGCCATCAGTAACCTGGAACAGCGCATCAGTAACGCCTGTGCAGCTGTTGTGACAGGACCCAGTGATCATCGAGCGGTTCTGCCAGTCCATGTCGAGGCTGCTCATGGCACAAACTTTGAGCATCACTATTCATGAAGCCAATGCACGTCTGTAACTCCACTGGACGTAACACAGTAACAAAGCATTTTAAGACCTAATGCATTAAATTCATAGTAGCATTGTTTTCTTGTTTTGATCCAGGTATCAAGCCCCAAAGTGACAAATGCTTAGGTGTATTCTGTATAAGAATAAATGTTTGACCTTACCATTTAGAGAGGGGTTTCGTGAATTGAAATGAGGTTGTAACTCAGTACTTTCTTGGAGGTAATTTCGAAATTCCTGGACACACTTTGCACTTACAATGCTAGGATTCAAGCATCGAATCAAGGAGTAATGGTGCAATGTTTCAGTCGAATCGTGGAGAAGGCATATAAAGAATGAAACAATACTACAGGCAACGAAGTACAGAGAAATGAATGTGAGACTGTTGACCACGATGTCCAACACCCTTAAATATACAACAAAACGACAACAGAAATGGTGGAAAGTTGTGAGATCGAATCCTGACGTAGATGGTCGAAGTTTATGTACAATTAAGAAGATTTTGAGTGGGAAAGCCGTTATGGCATGTTCAAGAGCCATTCCAGAGTGAGATTTTAGCACCCTGGGTTTAACTGTGACTACCAGCAAGTGAAGGAACGTTCATGGTGTAACACAACAACGAAGTGCATCTTTTCAGCATAACTAGTAATTAGTTGATTTTATCGTCAAGGGTCCATTTCTAATGGTATTCAATGTCGTCGTGAGAATATAGTAGCCGGTGTTACATTACAGCACATATTCCAGGGACCTGCAATATTCCAGAGTTCCAAATAAGCGAAATAAATTTCTCCATATTCCGTACCACTCTTCACAGAGGTTGGCCGAAATCCAATACATGAGATACTGTATCACTGACGCAATATCGCAGCTCATAATAATACAATTTCTGCCTCACTCGCATCAAAGAGGTGTTGTACTTCATTCAGAGCGAGGAATGTGCTAGATTAGAATTTCCATCCATTCATCTTTGCTCTCGAGGCATGATGTTATAATACGAGCCTCTCCAGCGACGGACTACCGTTCAAGTGTTCCACAACACACTTCATATAAGAAGAATATAACAAGGTACTTGTAATTAGCGTGTTCCTAGGCATGACGAGTACAGCTCGAGGGAACATTAGTCCTAGTGAAATATTGTGTGGTAGACACACGTCAAGCTAATAAATAACTAGAAGTACACTGACTGACAGAGCAAATGTAACACCAAGAAGGAGTGGTCAGAACTTTATGCCAATTGCAGGGTAGACTGACGTCACTGAGGTATGCTCATGATGTGAAATGCACCGCTGTGCTGCGCACGTAGCGAACGATAAATGGGACACGGCGTTGGCGAATGGCCCACTTCGTACCGTGATTTCTCAGCCGACAGTCATTGTAGAACGTGTTGTCGTGTGCCACAGGACACGTGTATAGCTAAGAATGCCAGGCCGCCGTCAACGGAGGCATTTCCAGCAGACAGACGACTTTACGAGGGGTATGGTGATCGGGCTGAGAAGGGCAGGTTGGTCGCTTCGTCAAATCGCAGCCGATACCCATAGAGATGTGTCCACGGTGCAGCGCCTGTGGCGAAGATGGTTGGCGCAGGGACATGTGGCACGTGCGAGGGGTCCAGGCGCAGACCGAGTGACGTCAGCACGCGAGGATCGGCGCATCCGCCGCCAAGCGGTGGCAGCCCCGCACGCCACGTCAACCGCCATTCTTCAGCATGTGCAAGACACCCTGGCTGTTCCAATATCGACCAGAACAATTTCCCGTCGATTGGTTGAAGGAGGCCTGCACTCCCGGCGTCTGCTCAGAAGACTACCATTGACTCCACAGCATAGACGTGCACGCCTGGCATGGTGCCGGACTAGAGCGATTTGGATGAGGGAATGGCGGAACGTCGTGTTCTCCGACGAGTCACGCTTCTGTTCTGTCAGTGATAGTCACCGCAGACGAGTGTGGCGTCGGCGTGGAGAAAGGTCAAATCCGGCAGTAACTGTGGAGCACCCTACCGCTAGACAACGCGGCATCATGGTTTGGGGCGCTATTGCGTATGATTCCACGTCACCTCTAGTGCGTATTCAAGGCACGTTAAATGCCCACCGCTACGTGCAGCATGTGCTGCGGCCGGTGGCACTCCCGTACCTTCAGGGGCTGCCCAATGCTCTGTTTCAGCAGGATAATGCCCGCCCACACACTGCTCGCATCTCCCAACAGGCTCTACGAGGTGTACAGATGCTTCCGTGGCCAGCGTACTCTCCGGATCTCTCACCAATCGAACACGTGTGGGATCTCATTGGACGCCGTTTGCAAACTCTGCCCCAGCCTCGTACGGACGACCAACTGTGGCAAATGGTTGAAAGAGAATGGAGAACCATCCCTCAGGACACCATCCGCACTCTTATTGACTCTGTACCTCGACGTGTTTCTGCGTGCATCGCCGCTCGCGGTGGTCCTACATCCTACTGAGTCGATGCCGTGCGCATTGTGTAACCTGCATATCGGTTTGAAATAAACATCAATTATTCATCCGTGCCGTCTCTGTTTTTTCCCCAACTTTCATCCCTTTCGAATAACTCCTCCTTGGTGTTGCATTTTCACTGTCAGTCAGTGTATTTGTATCTCGCATCCAAACATGTCTCCAGACTTGTTCTTCTATGGTGTAACCGTGTGCTTTCTCATAATTAATGCTGATGATGTCCGTGACAGTGAACAACTGTCTGATCTACCACATAATTGAATCTAACTTCTTATGGGCAAATGATCATTACTTATAAACACGAACTTGTTCAACCAATTCCCTGGTCCAAATGAACTTCAGGACGTACTAATATACCACCGATGGTAATATACTAATGAACTGCATAATTATTTAAATGACTAACGTTTCAGTCTCAGCGTCGACAGCAGTCAACTTCATTTGTTGTAATATAATGTTTGTACTGTACAACCGTTATCGGGAAGTAATCAAATGGTACCTTATTTGATTCGCGAGCATCTGTCTCAATGCTGTTGTTTAGTACAATGGTCCGAGTCTCTGTTACACTCTACATCTACAAATATTTCGATATGGTTGACATGTACTGTATTATGTCAGCTAGCCTATGTCCACCGTTTTACTCCCACACATCTCTCCCCAAAATATAAGTAAATAATGCGAGATGTCTTGGATTTGGTTCATCAAGCCGACTCCTCTTCAGATGATATTTCGTCTAAATTGTATTCTTTCCAGCAGCTGTATTCGGGAGTTCTTGATTTGCGATCCGATCTACGTACTTACCTTCAGAACGTAACTATTACTCCACAATTCAAAATCAGACCTAGTGGAGAATGGAATGCCTTTGTGGTTAAACAGATTTTAAATCGCAGGGCCAATTATCACCTACGTGATTTGGTTCATACGATATTCCTCGGAAATGGCCTTGTAATATATTTCATTCGACGTAGCTTAACATCAAATATTCAAACACATTCTACCGTACAAAAAAGGCTTTCACGGCCGCAGATCTTAAAATCACAGGAATAGAACCAGCTTTTGGGTGGTTAGGCCGTGTGCATTATGCAGAGTTTCGTCCAGACGTGCCATTTGGACTCATCAGCTGGACGAAACTCTGCATAATGCACACGGCCTAACCACCCAAAAGCTGGTTCTATTCCTGTGATTTTAAGATCTGCGGCCGTGAAAGCCTTTCTTGAACTTGTATCTCCAATGGGGGAGCATTTTTTAAACGGAGAAGTCATTTCTCCTTTAGCAGGTTAGCAAACTTGATTTGCTAACACGGCGGGGCCACACAGTTTGGTCTGCCACTGCTAAGCAGAGTCCTGGAGGGGCGTGCCATTCCAGCTGATGAGTCCAAATGGCACGTCTGGACGAAACTCTGCATAATGCACACGGCCTAACCACCCAAAAGCTGGTTCTATTCCTGTGATTTTAACATTCTACCGTAGTTCACTATACAATGTGCTTCTTCCACTCCTAGTTACTTATTACATTTTCTCTTTGTTAAAATGCATCAACTTCAGTGCAAATATAACCTTTAACCTGCTAATGCTTCTCCCCGTGTCTTCGCTGTAATAAATTTCACTTTATCCCGATACGTTTATCTGACGTGAAATTTATTATTTGTAACTCGTGATAGTGTCTATAGCATCCCATTATAATTAAAATTATTTACGTACTTAGGTAAAATAGCGATATAAGTGGGGATTTACTGTACTTTTCCCTCTTTGAACGGTAATTCCTCCATTAATTTTACCTTCAATTTGCTTTATACTCTGTTCTCTATATGTGAATGAAAGGAAGACTAGAAACCTGCTTCGCACAACAGACTTCTTTCATACACTTCAACTACTGTTATAGTGGTCAAAAAGGTTGTAAACAAACGTCATTTCCGTATATGTATATATGTTTTCATAAAAATCCGAAAGTACCTTGTTCAGTCTATATTTTACATACTTTACCGTCGCATTTTCCTAATTGTTTGGGTTCGATACTTCACGTGAATTTGGCCAAGATCTATCGCCGGTTGCCTTTCCAGACGCCAAAGCTATGTGCACAGTTCTATTCACTACTGCGTGTTTCTGTGGTGTACACATACACCCAGTCCTCGAGTGAGAGGAACTGACCACACACAGTTAAAATTTTCCGGCCTGACCACGAATCGAAACCGGGGCTCCCGGAACCGATATCCAGAGCACTGACTAATAAGCCAGGGAGCCAGACGCATTTTACTGACTACAAACTCCATAAATTGGGGCTTATCCTTTTTATTTCATTAGTCTTCTAGGATCAGAAGAAGAGTCAATATCATTTCACGTGTCCTTACATTCCACGTGAACCGATTCGTTTTTCACTAACTCAGTTTCGTCTTATTTTCCAATGCTGTTTAACACACTTGCGAACACCTATTTTCTTAGTTATACCACGACAACATTGGTCACCTTTTGATAAGGCTCTTCTCCCTCAGATAGCCTAATTATTCAAAATTAAATTATCGCTTTCCTATGAATATCAAAATCTTTGAGAGTATATCGTCAGAACAAAAGTAATTGAATGCAGTCTAACATAGTCAGGTGATGCACGAAATATTACATTAGTGTTACATGAAGTAGATTAATAATTTTATTTGGGTAGCGCGATAACGAAAGCTACCACAAGTGAGGAGGGCATCAAATGCACCTATACACAATCAAGGAAAGCCTTTCTTAAGAAAATAAATGTGTTCAATTCAAAAAATTGACATACATATTAAAAATATGTATTTCAAGTTTTCTGTGAGGAGTGCGGCATTGTACAGAACTGAAATTTGTACAATAACTAGCTGACAAAGAAAGAGAAGAGAGCTTTTGAAATCTTTTACAGAATAATGATGAAAGTGAGATCGGAAGAACGAACCACGAATGAATATTTAGAACCAAATTGGTGGGAAGAAAACAATTTTCAACATTTGATCAGAAATTATATACACCGCAAATTCACCCAGGATTTTATAAATTCGTTTTTGAGGGAAGTGTAGGGGATAAAATTGAAAGCGATACACCATGAAATGAATGGGAGCAACAAATTAGATTATAGTATGTTGCAGTTCCGAAGTGGTGGCAGGCGACCAGCATATGATATTTGTTCTATGCGTCATCTGACATACACAACTCTTTATTAGCTACAGTTTTACATGCTTTATTTGGTGTACTACTGTATACTTTTACTGTTAATTTGTACTACGTGACAATTTGGTTACAATTAAAAGAACCTACTGATGTTTTGACATATAAATTAGTCTTTTAATACTACATGTGGGCTTTTGAGATAAAAGATTTGTATAGAGTAAAATTGTGCCGACAAGTTGTTATATATTCTATGATAGCTCCACCGTCATTGTATTTCGCGCAAGTTCAATGCTTTGAAGACTTCTGTCAGTTCTTCTTGAATGGGTCCTTCTATCAATTAAAATTTGTTTTCACCTGCAAATTCGTATGTCATTTGATGATCATCCACGTGTTTCGATGTTTGTTTCTTTTATCAGAGAATATAACAAAGGGTGGTGCTTCCCTATCATGATGTCGAATCTCCAGTATCACTCTTTCAAAAACATCAATGGTCCTCGATTAATATTTCATTATTTAGAGCTGCAGTGTGAAGGTTGCACAATTTAGGTGCATATCTGGCAGAAATAGGTAGTCTCCTGCCACGATATGCCCTGTCTCGAATATATACACATCGAAGTATTCTAGCATTTCAGTGAGTTCTTCTAGAACAGAATTTTACAGTACTTAGTATGCAGTTATTACGTCGATAACAAGGACGAAAGCCAGACTTGGTAGTTTATGGATCCCGTCTTTAAATATTCTGTGTTCTTCATCGTCGTAATTTAATCTTAGGCCTCTATCCACAATCAACCTGAAAACATTCTGCTCAAGGTGGAGGAGACTCAGTCCGATATTCCACTGAGGGAAAATTGCTTTTGTGAATATTAATGATGACGAATTCGAAATTAACTTATAATAATTGTTGTTCGGTTTAGGATAATATTGTGTTCTTTGGAATCTGTTCATTTAAATGAAAACTTTTCTATGTTCTTCTTTTCATGACACAAGACAAAAGAACGCAATCTTATTACCTTGATAAGATCCAGGTATGGTACATACCTGTGCCATGGTTGGTGACACCTTTAATGTGCCATCCGTCAAGCAAGTATCACTTTCTTCTAGGCAATGAATGTTCCCAACGATAGCAAAACGTAGTAATTTCCCTTGGTTTCCCATTTTAATACCAGGACAATGCTGGGGCTGTATCTTAATTAAGGCCACGGCCACTTCCTTCCCGCTCCTAATCCTTTCCCATACCATCGCCACCATAAAAGCTGAGTGTTTAGGTGCGACGTAAGGCAAATTGTAAAAAAATAGTAATTTCCTTTTGCCTCCTTCAAATATGTCTGAATAAAGCAACAACATTTCTCCTTTCTTACTAATTGTGTAGGCAAACCAATTTTTTATTTAAGTCAGAAAACTTTGTCGGATTTCTCGGAAATTCGGCTTGTCATCTGTTCAGCACTTTTCGTTCTGGCAGGTGTGGTAGTACGCTTAGGTCTATTTGGGCCATATCTTCTCTCATTGTTTTTATTGGAAGTTTTTCAGGACGTTGTTCTGCTGCTCTAAGTACACTATCAACTAATTTCCTTGCTCCAATCAAATCGACGTTTCAGTTATAGCTATGTTCTGTTACTTTGAACATCCTCAGTGTATCTCCAAGAGTAACAACTCTCCCCTTATATTCAGACTTCCTTATTCAGAGCCAGTATGTTTTCAAATTTTCTTCGTTATTCCTTTCTTTGCGGGACAAATAACCTTAATATGACAGGCAGAAAATTACTTCAGTTGTCTGTACTCATTATGGTTCCATTTTGACCACTTACAGCTACACAATGAACGATTTTCTTTTGAAAATATCAACAAACAGGAAGAGTTGAATTACGAACTGAAATAAGATTTGAATTACCGAGCTCGATATCTGCAGTCGCTTAAGTGCGGCTAGTATCCAGTATTCGGGATAGAGTGGGTTCGAACCCCACTGTCGGCAGCTCTGAAGATGGTTTTCCGTGGTTTCCTATTTTCACACCAAGAACATTCTGGAGCTGTACCTTAATTAAGCCCACGGACACTTCCTTCCCAATCCTATCCCTTTCCTGTCCCAACTTCGCCATATGACCTATCTGTGTCGGTGCGACGTAAAGCAACTTGCAAAAAAAATAAGGATGTTCAGTGAAGAAAACACACTGTATTCAACCGCGTGTTACTTACTTTTAATGAGTATGACAGATATACATGAAAAATAATGATAATAATAATAATAATAATAATAATAATAATAATAATAATAATAATAATAATAATAATAATAATAATAATTGCTTTACGTCCCACTAACTACGTTTACGGTCTTCGGAGACGCCGGGGTGCCGGAATTTAGTCCCGCAGGAGTTCTTTTACGTGCAAGTAAATCTACCGACACGAGGCTGTCGTATTTGAGCACCTTCAAATACCACCGGACTGAGCGAGGATCGAACCTGCCAAGTTGGAGTTAGAAGGCCAGCGCTTAACCGTCTGAGCCACTCCGCCCGACATACATGAAAAAGGAATATAGGCTAATAGTGCGGGCACTTTATGTGAATGAAGTGAGTCTTAGGATAATTAATTAACTAATTGATTACTTAATTAATTAATGTGTAGCCGTACTGTACATGCCGTACAAGGTACGATTCCATGACGTTGGCTTTCTTACATTAAGAAAGTCCTACGAAGGAAAATTTCGATAACTTGGCGTCTCTTAAAATGAATAAAAATTGGAAGGTCTTTAGCATATTATTATGATTGTATTATTATAAATGTAAGTCTCATGTATAAAATAACAATTTATTAGATGATCGCTGTGCGTTGAGTGCTCCCCAGTAGAGATGACGAGCTCTGAAAGGTACAACGTGTTCAGCGCCGGTGACAAGATTCTCCTTTCATCGCGTGATCAATCCGTAAGAGCAGCATCAACTTCAATTTTCGAGCTCTCCATCTAAAGAAACTGGACTACGTGGGCTGAGTACAGATTTTCCACTTCTGATCCACTTCCTTCCAGGATGATTAAATAATATGGACTGTAATGAAAAGAAAACTACCCAGCATCACCGACCATACGACCGTTCCTGTGACTGGAATTACAGATGAGCTGGGAGAGGGGCATCAAGAAAATAACTCCAGAGTACTTTCTTTTGATGCATTTGTCATGTCCTTGAATCACGATATTATGACATAGAGTACTTTACAGATAAACGTTTCCCTCTCAGATTTTATGACATGAGATTTCAGTAACACGTAAAAGAACTGATCGAAACTGGCGTTCACACAAACTTCCCCCAGCGCTAAATTTACACACTTATCTGAGATTATCTATTTGTTATCGACAGTCTAGATAAGTATAGAAGTATTTCATTATCATAATACAGTGATGGTTGAATATTTATGCAATCATTTCTTGTTTATACTTGTTCATATGATCACCTAACTCTATATCATTGACAAGTTTACGCAACGTAGACAATACTGTACACATATACGCAAGATTTAAATTATTTGTTAGAATCTGATCATGTTCTTGTAGAACGAAACATGTCATCCTTTGTAATAATGTTATTTGCTTTACGTCCCACTAACTACTTTTTAAGGTCTTCGGAGACGCCGAGGTGCCGGAATTTAGTCCCGCAGGAGTTCTTTTACGTGCCAGTAAATCTACCGACACGGGGCTGTCGTATTTGAGCACCTTCAAATACCACCGGACTGAGCCAGGATCGAACCTGCCAAGTTGGGGTTAGAAGGCCAGCGCCTTAACCGTCTGAGCCACTCAGCCCGGCTGTCATCCTTTGTATAATGGTGAGCATTTTTATAGGTATGTTTAGAGTGTTATAATTTATATTGAAATTTGTGTGTTCGACGGACTGTAAAGTTTAATGTTTCATTTCACTAAGTCGACATAAGAAAGTATGGCTTCCTTCTTACCGATAATTTCAAAATCCTACATAGCCAACTTCATGCATTAATTGCATTTCTGTTGCTCTTCATAGGTGAGTACATGTTGCTTTTCTTTGAATATACCCTTTGTAGTGTATACTGTAGGAACATACACACAAGTAAATAGTTAACTGAACCAGAATATGCAAAATAATTCATGCACTGAATATTACACTACCTGACGAAAAATTGAAGTACCCAGATGGCGAGGAGTACTGTGTGGAGATGAGAAGAATGCAAGAATGAGGAATGTGGCCTGCAAGCGCGAACTTCCTGCTCTGCCCAGACAGATCGGCTTTTATCTGCTCTTATCTGCTACACGAAAACATTTGACTCATTCTTTGCAGTTTACTGGCTAACAACTGGCAAGAGCGAAGAGCTGTCAATAGAAGATAATATAAAGTCGCCTGGGTAGTAGCGGAGTTGCTATGGTAACCGTTGCGTTACTGGCTCTGCTGGTTAAAACCCCTTCGCCCGTGCCTCACCGGGCATGTGCATTCTTCTGATCTCCCAACAATAAACGAAATGGAACTTCTCGTGCTGAGAGGGTATGTAATGTTATTTTCAGTGATATTAGAAATCGAGTCAAATTTACAAAGAACTTGGCATTTTGAGCCCACTGATCAGTACGACGTTGCAACCCCCATGGCTTGGATGCATGCACTGATTTGGTTGGGAAGGGTGTCGTAAAGCCGGTGTAACCTCTCCCGAGACAAACTGGCTCACAACTGTTGTAACCGGTCCTTTGTATCATTGAAACTGGCACTGGGCCGGAGTTGAAGTCCGAACTGGTCCCGGTTATGTTTTATCGGGCATAGGTCTGGGGATCATGTTGGTCAACGGAGTACCTCAACATCACGCAGACAGTGCATAAAGACATGTGCCATGTGAGGACGGGTATTTTCCTGTTGAAGAATGGCACCACGATACTGTCACGCGAGAGGTAACACATGAGGACTAAGATGTCCGTGACGTACCGTTTTGCCATTAGATTTCCCTCAATCACTACCAGCCAGGACCTGAGCGCATACCCGATGGCTTCCTACACAATGACGCCAGTAGTAATACCACTGTCTCTCTCCAAAACATTTGGAGAATGAGACCTCTCCCCACTTCACCGCCATACTCGCAGCCGATGGTCATTCGGGGTAGTGCGGAACTGCGATTCATCACTGAAGACAATGCGACACCAGCATCCAACGCTTCCCGATTATGGCACCACTCCAAACGCAGCACTTTGTTGTGTGTTGTTTACGCATGGGACGGTAATTCCCTAGTCTGGCTGCTGCTAGTCTTCGACCAATGGTGCGAGATGACAGAGTGTTGCAAGGAGTCCAATGCCTGTTCTCGGATAGCAAGCGTAGATATGAAGTGCTCGTTGCACAATACGGCGCTACTGCCTTGTTGTGGTCAGTTGTTGTGGACGTGAACCTTGACGATGAGTATGCCTGCCATCACGTTCCCATGCAGTCCAACATAGGACCACTGTCATCCGAATGCCCAACAAATCTGGATATAGCACGATTCGACCAGCCGCCAAATGAAGACTCAAAAATGTGCCCCTTTCAAACAGTCAGATACTGATAACGCTGTCTCACACGAGTACGCGGCATCGCAGTGTCCTTCACGGTGATCACTCAACATCTGACATTTGTTTCGGGGAGGGGGGCGAGGGCCGCTCCCCCCGCGTGACCATCGACTCAATCTACATGGCCTCTGACATGCTATTAGTTCTAAGAAGAGAAAGATAGCAGGGAGGAGTGGAAGTGTGATAGTACAGGAGTATCTGCCTGTCCCCATGCTCAGCATGCTACCAGGACTGATGTGGTGGTGGGTATTGTGCCCTTTTCAAGGCAACAACTGCGGTGAACTCTTCCTTCTTCTGTGCGCCGGCTGCTCCTGTAATAAATGACATGTAAATGATACTCACCGCTGCATGTAGACTCTTCTTCCTCAGTCGTGACCGTCCGCTATCCCCGAAGAGAGGCCACCCGTCGATCAAGGAGTGAGGGAATGAAAAGATGGGGTAAACTAACTATAAATGACGGTACCCAAAGACTGAATTAAAATTTAAATAAAAGACTGATTTATTGAATAAAATGCAAAGTGCCAAAAGAAAAAAAAATGAACGTAAACTGAACTGGTGAAAAATAAAATGTAAACAAAGTGAAATAAATGAGACTAGGAAAAATTAAAATAAATTGAGGATCTACCTTACAATAACACCATTATCTGCCTAATAAACTGACTGAAGGTCAATCACATTAATTAAAGTATTCCAGACTATGTTGACACTGTCTTCAAGTTGATAACGTGAATCAATTTAAAACTCTGGTCAGAAAGACCACCTTCTTTGAACTACAGAATTATATTACGTAGAAAAATATCTCTCAAATAAATTAAAAGTAGTTGAATCACAATAAAGTAATTAGTTACGTCATCAAATCCACTGTCTCAGAGGAGTTATCAAATATTAAACACATGTGGCTCATTTGGGAAAACACCCAACTTTAAAATAATCATGGACTGCACTAACCAAGTGTATCACATAAGGAATAATTCGAAGAAAACAGCCATGAACATCACACTTCATTTACCACATAACCATTGTCTTATTCAAACACCTCATGATTAAACAAAATAAATTATTGAAACATAAATCTGAGTGTTACAACCACTCATCTAATTTTTAAAACTTCACTTGTATGCCTGTGATAGACTGGACTTCTTAAAATAATCCAAAAGATTAGGCCAAGTGCCTTACGTTAACATTTCAAATGACAGCGATCCTTGTACATTAAAATTTTACTGAATTTGCCGCTAACTGCATTTCATTATCAATTCATTATTTGTGGTACCACCACTAGATGGAGGCAGATGCCATCTTGTTCACCTCATTCATTGCGGCAGTTTTTATACAACTGGTTTATTAAAGATCGCTTCACTTTCTAAATAAAATGTAGTGGATTTTAAAAGGTTTGGTAATTACTGAAATCTGGTATGAGCGTACCACTACCATGGTTTCGACTGTGACTTAATCGATGATCCATTAACCTAACATCTGAAATCTTATTTACATCATTAAATCTGTTAACGGAGAAACACTGCTCCGACAAAGAAAATACAGAAAACAAAACTAGCCTATCTACACCTATCTATTTACATCAGATCAAATATAAATAATTCACATGCGCTTACGTCCTACAAACAAACAGTAATAAAGTACACTCAGTAAGAAAAACAAATAAGCAAACTAGATCCCACCATCGCGGCCTACTGGAAATTAATAAGGATGGAATGCACAAAATAAAATCAGAGTCTCCAGAAAATATGTACCCCGCTGCGAGTAGCAAAATATAAATATTGTGAATTTGACGGCAATCTCTAACCTCAGACCATAAATGTCTGGACATGATACTATTTAACCTTTCTGGACAATAATTACTGTTATTTCATGTCATCCATGACTTTACATGACTATCGAAAAACACATTGACTCGTCGCTCTGCTCACATTGTACAATGGCTAGCATATTTGCCGAGCATCTACTTTCCCTGGAATTATTTAAACAAATACAGGCTTCTGCCTACAATCATAACCCATGTCGTAACACATTTAACACTCTTGGTTAAATTATTCATTTCACAATTCTATTTACTCATTAATTCTCGACGTCATCATTATTCATTATTCTCACAATACGGCCTCGCTCGTGTCCGGCGGGCGAAATATCTGTCGTGCATATTACGATTTCTTACGACAGTTCATGACATGGTCCAAATATCACATTTCCATTATCAACGTAGATCATCAGGGATATTATTCATCTAGCTCGATCTCTCGATCATTCTCTGCTTCACATATCACAAAATATCAGAGGTGACTCATCAATGGCTTCCTGGCACTCACTGTTTCTTAAAGAAAAATGACGAGATTGCCTCTCAAAACACAGATGTTGAAACATGTGTAACCGCAACTACACAGAAATAAATACTCGCGTCTACCAAAAAAAATTTCGTCGCAAAAATACACGGGATAAGTACTACCAGAAACGGTCATCTGAAGGATGATCCCACAACATAAACAAACTGAAATGCGCATAAAGCAAAAATAAACATTAAAAATAACGAGGCGGCGTCTACAAGATCAAAACTCCAACAAAAATATGACCCAAAACCAACGATATGATAACATGATGAATATAATTATAAATAAATCGGCGTTACACTCATAGATCAAATAACATAGCTTCGTAAACTGTCAAAGTGACATACTACAGAAATAATCCATGACAACACGCAAAACAACATCTATCTAAACGAAATGCACAAATAACCCTAGCTGAAAAGTGCGACATTATCATTATTATTATTATTATTATTATTATTATTATTATTATTATTATTATTATTATTATTATTATTATTATTATAGTAGTATTATAAAACTGTGAATTATTTACAATCCTACCTAATACTCTAAGCTACATTTTGATCATCGATTAGTCACGGCCCTACATATTTATTTACATTATTTATTGATGCTCATACCTGGTGATGGAGGCATGCTGGCTCACCCTCCGGACTCGGTCATGGTGAATTAGAATACCATCTTGATGCTGCTGTGGTATTCCAAATTTTCACACACGCAACTTCGACACATTTTTGTCATGCCGTAACACACGCTTACATTAACATAAAACACTCGCATTTCTCGCACTCCAGTGAAGGTTAGACGATAGCACTGTAGACCCCTGATCTTGAAATTGGCCGGTCGTCTCCGCTATCTACCTGAAAATCACCTGTTGGTCTGCACTATGGTCTCTCAGCTTTGTTTACCTAGAGCTTACCGAACATTAACCCCAACGGAACATAACTGTTTGCTCAAGGTCTACCACTGCGGCCTTCATTAAAGAAAAGTCATTCTCCTCCCTGTCTGCCTTTACTAGTCTCTCCCCGTAAACACCTCGCTTGCCAAACAGTTTATTAAGTGGTAAAAGCAAGCTAAAATAAAGTTTCAAATGTTGTGGAGAAGTTTATGCTGATAACAAATGTGAAACCACCCGTGGGTTAGAGAGGTTTTATGTAATTATGCTGAAAACATGGACTTGTTCCTCTCGACTCGTGATGTGAGTTCATTTAAGCCAAGTGTTGAAAGTGTAGCTCTTGCCTGTTATTTCTGCATAAATAGTAAAAGTCTGTTAAAGTGTTCATTTCTGAAATGTTACTCTCCCAAGTAAAATAACACAAGGCTTTCTCAAAATGCCTACAAGTGTCTCTACTCGCTTTCCTACCAGCCAAAAGTAAAGCTGACTAACTGAATTAGCTGTCACCTCTGTCACACTGTCGCTCTGATTCACACTGTCAATCTGAAGTTTTACTGAGAATGCTCAAGAATCACTGAGACTACTACAGAATCACTGAGAATCTGAAGAAACACTGAGAATTCAACCCCCTGGTCGCTGGGTTTTGTAAAGAGTTCTCCCCCCACCTTGAAAATAGTTCTGTGGAAGGGATGTGGCGTAGTGATCTAGCCCTCGGGAGCGCTTTATCGTACATCCGTAGGTTAAAGTTTTCAAAATTTATGTACAAAACTTCCTAATTTTTGTCTGACTTACATGTAATATTGCGTCGTGGGAAATGATCACAGGATAATCCACACGACGGCGCGCGTCACTGGTGTTATTTTCTTCCGGTGAATGGCTCCATCCCGCCATGACACTTCATTCTCCTGGACACTATTACCCCTCCGTGTGGAGTTAAATTTTATTAATTAGGCACTAATTAACCACAGATTCGCACTGATAAATTTCCAAATATTATAAAGAAGTCAGGACACTGTTTTTCACCACCACACCGGGCTTCAGATAGCGAAATACTGACTGTAGATTCCCGCTATGACAGTTCATTCAAATTTAGAATTTTGTGATTGGCTGAGACTTTCGCGCTCTTCGTAGCGTGGGTGCTTCCATTTCCTCCCAAGAGTTGGCGGGTATTGTCGTTGTCCCCTTTGTCCTAGCTAAGTAGGTCAGGCCTCAACGCGTGCTTTTCTCGTGAGAACCAACAGAAAGTCGCCACTCCTAGGCGGTATCATAAAATTTATTGGAAGGAGTACTCAGGGCGGTTTACAAGTTGGTCGTGCTCTAAGAAGAGTTTCGAGGATTCTACTTGCCGTCACACCGGCGCCAGAAAGTTCCTTTGTGACTGCTAGTTCACAGCCAACTGTAGTTTTGCATATGCGAAATATTCGACTTTTAATTTTGTAAATTAATTAGGTAAATTCGCTTATGGGTGCAGTATCAATAGCGGTGTAATCAGGTAGTAAGGGTCAGGACAAAACCACATAGGCAGAAGTAGAAAGATGCCTACATGTAAGATGCACACGCCCCTTATATACCCTACCAGGCCTGGTAACACTAAACACGAACAACACTAATGCACTCTGATGGCCGTTCTACCTGTCACAGATAAGAGAGGACAAAATGCAAATCTGCCTCACCTCTTTCTGGATAGTTGTTTCTCATTTCTGTCATATTTCTCGGTTCTTATCACTAAAGTTGAACATTTGTACCAGGGAGAAATCCCTAGAATTTAAACGAATGATAATAGGGAAGTTGCCCTTCAATGCTCTTTACAGTATATATGGCGCGTGGCCTCCGAAAAGGCCTGATGCAAGTCTTTCGAGTTGATGCCGTATAGGCGACCTGCGCGTCTATGATGATGAGGCCCTACCTGTAATGAATTCTAATCATGAATGTACTGTATATTCTTGATACAAAGTATCATGAACATCCCTATTGCAGACAAAGCGCTCCAAATTTACTAGTAGTTCCCTGAGTTCTCAACAAATGTGTCTAGCGTTTGTCTTCATGGCACCCTAGCGGACATATGGAACTTATTAAAAGATTTATCACGAACTTACTTGTATCATGAACATACCTCCCTTTACCCTACACCACACTCTTTAGATAAATTTTAGATCAACGGTCTAAAGTGACTCGTAGTATACCTTTCGATTCGAGGGGAACAATCATGATTGATTAAAGAAAGAATATCGACTATTGAATAATGAATTAAACCGCGTTCAAGAGATTAATGTGTTTATAAAGTAATTTGTATGAATTGCACGACAATCGTCAATTTTTATTAATCCTAACTTTATAAATGATTTTATTTTGTAACATAAGTACATAAATCTATTATTAGTGATACGAAGTCATTTTGGCGAAAACAGTTTTAGTTATAAATAAATAAATAAATAAATAAATAAATAAATAAATAAATAAATAAATAAATAAATGGTTCCTATCATCTAAATAATATTACTTAGTGGACAAATAAACGTTACTAAACGCCTTTCCCAGATCACAATTGCTATACACATTGACTTACTATTTTCAGTTCGTTCTTCTCAGCTCACTGCTTCGCGCGTACCAACATTTCTTCTAAAGGCAAATTATTCCTGACACAATTTGGTTTCATATTGTCTTTCCATATGAAACAGACGGGAAAGCATAAATAATGATCCCCGTTTTTATGAAACAACTGAAGAGGGATGTCTAGAAAGAAGAGAATTAATTTATTGGTGAGAAAAAAGGACGGTTGATTCTGCATTTGTCTTCTCTTGCGCCATATGAATTTTGCCAATGAGAGTAATTCCTTACAGCAATAGCATGGTCAGTGTTTGAGAAATGGGAGAAATATGTTGACATAGACGACAATAGTATAGCAGTTACTTGGATTCTGGATATGAAATGAGGGTAAACGCTTGGTGTGAACACAGGACGTGAGGAGTTGAATTAGGTCACAGACAGCAGCATGTTGAACCTCGAATACAAAACACCTGAAACTAAGCAATGTGTGCACCTTTACAATCAAAGGATTTATATAATACTGAAATACATCTAAACGAATTTATGAGTGAGGATGTAGGTGACCCTGGGATTCGGGTCTGGTTGCTTCAAGTTCAGAATGCAGGAATAATGTAATTTCACCTGAGCAGCTGTGATGGGTTTCTCTATAAGAAGGAAGACACTTGAGTGGCGGCGAAAGGAATGTGAAGCAAAACTAATCTTTCTCCTTATAGGCAATGAAGGCCTATGGAGGAGTGGAAGGTAAAGGCTCCCACTATTCATAAACCTGGCACTAACTGAAGATCCAGGATTCCTTGAAGCGAGGGGCTAACTTAAAAAAAACACAAAGCGGAAACGAGTAATTGGTATATTTAACTTTCATACTTGATTACATTTACCAAATTTATTTTAAGTAAATTTTTACAGTATAGTGAACGCTAGTTAAGGTAATTTATTAATATATATTTGACAACAAAATTCCATCAAATAACGTTTGAAGTACTAAATCAACTTTACTATGCACAGTTACGTATTCGAAGCTCACATCAATCAAAGCTAAAAAATGACTGGCAGGGTGGAAGATATTTGTAGCAACAGTCTAATATTGGAGAAAAAGTCTTCATTACACAGAGCTAATATATGCAAATTTATGGCCTTCTATTTTCCTCTGGATGTGATGTCGTCCAATTATCTCTCCATTGTGATATTTCTGCTCTTAATTCAGCACTTGGTTCTGTGCAATATGTTTCATATTTATCTGCTGCTTTAATAATTACCGGGTGAGTTGGCCGTGCTGTCAGGGTAGTGCAGCTGTGAGCTCGCATCCGGGAGATAGTGGGTTTGAACCCCACTGTCGGCAGCCCTGAAGATGGTTTTCCGTGGTTTCCCATTTTCAAACCAGGAAAATACTGGGGCTGTACCTTAATTAAGGCCTCGGCTGCTTCCTTCCCATTCCTAGGCCTTTCCTGTTCCATCGCCGCCATAAGACCTATCTGTGTCGGTGCGACGTAAAACAAATAGCATAGCTTTAATAATTTGGTCTACTAAAACTTAAGAATAATTAGTGGAAATAACCTTTTCTAAAGGAATCACTATGTTATCATCACAATAGGATTATTTAAGTGATCAACAAAAGGCAAGGATAGTGTGTTACCTTCCTGAAGTATTCCTCATGATCCTTAGCTGACACGTTCAATCTTTGAGTTTGGCTGCCACAAATACGTGGAAGACAGATTTCTTCACCCACTGAAGCAACCATGACACTTGCTGCAATAACAACGCCTTTACACATTTCATCGGTATTTTTTCTCAATATATTCAAATCAAACTCCTTATTACTGTGCCAATTCATGACAATGCTGATGATAAATATTGATTAGGATCTTGCATGAACTTCCTTAGTTTCATAGTGTGGGCCAAAGAGAGAATAGCTGCTTCCAAACCAATGATAAATTCACTTCTTCTCAAAGTCGCGTCTGAGGCAACAGCTTTACTTAAAGTCTCACGATCTGGATCTTCTTCTGTTTCTTCAAGAAGCCTTACAACATGCAACATTAGATCCTGAAATACAATGAGCTATCGTTCTTTCTACCCAATGAGTAGAACAAAATACTTTCAACTTGGTCTTTTTTGACTCACTGATGTTAGGTTCACTAATATTAGACATTCTCTTCGCAGAAGCAAAGCAAAATGTTGTCATGTTGTCACTGATGAGAAAATACCTAACATATTATTAATTCGCCTAATATCAGAGTTTTTTGTAATGCACAAGTTCAGTTGATAACTTAAGCAGTATATAGGGACCGAAAATGGCCAAGTTTGTCGAATCTGAGCAGTATGTGTAAAATATCAGATGTTGCTCATTTAAAATCAATGCCATGTGTGTCCGGCTCCACAAATAAATGGTTAGCGTGCTGGCCTTTCGTCTCAGGATTCCCGGGTTCGATTCCCGGCATGGTTGGTAATTTTAACCATCAATGGTTAATTTCGCTGGCACGGGGGCTGGGTTTATGTGTCGTCTTCATCTTCATGTCATCCTCATCACGACGCACAGGTCGCCTACGGGAGTCAAATCAAAAGACCTGCACCTGGCGAGCCGAACATGTTCTCCGACACTTCCGACACTAAAAGCCATACGCCATTTCAATTCACTTCATTTCAATGCCTTGGGTGGGAGGGGGGCTAAAGCCCCCCTTAGCGCCTCCCTTGATCCGCCTCTGGTCACAGCCAAGATAAAATGTGAAGTCAACTGATGAATAAGGTGAGTACTGAAATTTAGAAATACAGAAACACCACCACACTGCGCCGGTATCAAATCCACCAACGTGAGTTCAGAAAGTCGCTGCTCTATAATCTCAGCCATTTGGCTCGACAAAAATACTAACTGAATTAAGATATTACCACATGTTTGCCCGGGTCCATGGCTAAATGGTTGGCGTGCTGGCCTTTGATCACAGGGGCCCCGGGTTCGATTCCCAGCCGAGTAGGAAAATTTAACCATAATTGGTTAATTTCGCAAGCACAGGGGCTGGGTGTATGTGCCGTCTTCATCATCAATTCATCCTCATCACGACGCGCAGGTCGTCTACGGGCTTCAAACCTAAAAACCTGCATCTGGCGAGCCGAAATTGTCCTCGGACACTACCGGCACTTAAAGCCATATACCGTTTCATTTCACCACAAGTTTGTAACACAAGTCTTAAATTCTCCTACCATCAGTGCCATATCGTATAACTCTTCATTATTTAAGTATGAGTATTTTTTCCATAGTAAGCCATGATTTACATTGTCACCTCTTTATTCGGAACATGTGCACTCCAGACAACGAAAGAAGAATTGCTCTAAGAATGTGGGGCAGCAGGCATGAACACTAACGACGGCTAAATTACTTCCAATTGTAATCTCAAGCAAAACATATAAGTTAAATCATTAATTGAGAACAGGTAAAACATACAAACTAGCCTCAGTTTCAATATCCAAAATACACTGAGACTGCAGAAGATCTCGAGAAGTTGCTGAATGGTATGGATGAAGTCTTGGGTAAGGAGTACAAGATGAAAATAAATAAGTCCAAACCAAAAGTAATGGAGTGCAGTCGAACGAAGGCAGGTGATGCAGGAAATATTAGATTAGGAAATGAAGTCTTAAAGGAAGTAGGTGAATATTGTTACTTGGGTAGTAAAATAACTAACGATGGCAGAAGTAAGGAGGACATAAAATGCAGACTAGCACAAGCAAGGAAGAGCTTTCTTAAGAAAAGAAATTTGCTCACTTCAAACATTGATATCGGAATTAGAAAGATGTTTTTGAAGACTTTCGTGTGGAGCGTGGCATTGTATGGAAGTGAAACATGGACGATAACTGGCTCAGAAAGAAAGAGAATAGAAGCTTTTGAAATGTGGTGTTACAGAAGAATGCTGAAGATGAGATGGATAGATCGAATCACGAATGAAGAGATACTGAATCGAATTGGTGAGAGGAGATCGATTTGGCTAAATTTGACCAGAAGAAGAGATAGAATGATAGGACACATCTTAAGACACCCAGGACTTGTTCAGTTGGTTTTTGAAGGAAGTGTAGGGGGTAAGAACGGTAGGGGTAGACCAAGATATGAATATGACAAGCAGATTAGAGCAGATGTAGGATGCAATAGTTACGTAGAAATGAAAAGGTTAGCACAGGATAGGGTGGCATGGAGAGCTGCATCAAACCAGTCTATGGACTGATGACTCAAACAACAACAAACCACGTTAGATACTGTGGAGTGACTGGCCAGAATCCATTAACCCAGAAAGTGCTGCGCTCTTCGCTGGTCACGCTAATGTATATTGGCTCCATTAACTCGGTAGAGACTGTCCATAAACTCCAAATTACAGGACAAGTTCTCAAGGGTAGCCTCCAATCATCTCAAGGAAAGCCAGATACGGAGTGCAGGAGAGAATGCAATTAGGTGTCATAGTTTCAGTTCGCAAGTAGTCATCACTCCCCGGAAACGTTGAGAAGGCATCATTAAACGAAGTTGGATGGATATTTACACAGCTGTGGACTAAGACCATCCTGGATGAAGAGCAGAATAATCATAAGATTATTTCCTTACAGGATAAGTCACATGGATTAAAATGTAGCTCCGCCTTACTCTTACCTTATCCTCTTCTTCGTCCCCATCGTCTCCCATTCCCTCGTCATACTTCTCTAGCATAATATGATCGAGATTTTACCTACATAAATCAAATTTTAATTTTTCTTTTCACTTTTAAATCCTTGCCTCATACATGGCTTTTATCTCGGATTAGATACACCCAAGGCGAAAGTGGGTTCAGTTCAATTTATGCGTGTCTGTTCCTTATTTCCAATTTCAGGGATAGCTGGATTACGCACTTCGCTATGTAGCAGGGCCTCTCAAACGCCCAAAATCGCGCGAGTGCAAACTGAGGCGCAGAGGTCCTGTGCACATTGCATCGGTCCCACTTGGCTCAACTTGGCTTGAATTTGGAGCGCTACGGAGCAAGTGAGGAAGAGGGAGACAGGCGGAGCGAGCGAGACAGGCGAGGGGAAAGAGAGAGACAGCGCTATTGCTCCAAATCGAGGAGTTGGGATCTGCACTCTGGTCTTTTGCACCGTGCACCGCGCAATGCACTGGTGCATGCATTCTGAGAGGCCCTGCTATATAGTATTTGGTTGGTATACAGCAACGCAGTACTACCACGGGGGCCAAAGCACAAAGTGCCAATAGTTCTACGTTAATATTAACTGTATCCAATAACTGCACACATCCCTCTAGTGCCCAGGATAGGTCTCCATAGGAAAACCATTATCTTCATTCAGAATGATATAAATGTGAATGTTCTATAAAGATTCTATGCATAATTGAAAATTGCATGGTATGTATTGTTACTGATCTGTCACAGTGGGCATTAGCGGCGGACATGTTTCATAGCAACAGGAAGATACTAAATTCCCAATGTTACACATATATAACGCAGGGCACTAGAGGGATAAAAGATATGAAAATATAATGTTCAATATCTTATGTTTCACGCGGCGTTTTATTCCGTGCGAGAAATAATACTGGATAAGTTCGCGATTAGTAAATTTTTTCACAAACTATCGAGTTAATTGGCGATGATAATCAACAACTGCAACTACACACACACACAAACACACACACACACACTTACTTTTTGTTGCTAATTGAGATGTACTCTGTCTCTTTCGCTGCGACTCGCTGCTGAAGGGATGATAAGGTTACGCTCTCTGCAGTTATAACAACCAAGAAGTCAATGATGTGTACAACAGCCAGTGTAAACTATAACTGTGCAATTACAATGAACTACTGACCAATGTGTAAATTTTAATTTTCTACTCTGCTTACCCTCCAGGGTTGGTCTTTCCTCAGACTCAGCGAGGGATCCCACCTCTACCGCCTTTAGGGCAGCGTCCTGGAGCGTGAGACTTTGGGTTGGGGATACAACTGGTGACGAGGAGGAACATTGGAAGGGATTGGTAAAGAAGGGAGAAGGAAGCGACCGTGGCCTTAAGTTAGGTACCATTGCTGCATTTGCCTAAAGGAGAAGTGGGTAACCACAGAAAACCACTTCGAGGATGGTTGAGGTGGGAATCAACACCAACTCTACACAGTTGACCTCCCGAGGCTGAGTGGACCCCGTTCCAGCCCTCATACCACTTTTCAAATTTTGTGCCAGAGCCGGGAACCGAACCCGGGCCACCATGGGTGGCAGCCAATCACGCTAACCACTACACAATTTTTCCGGTTGTGCTGTTGATAAATCATCATTGAATCCTGCATGAGGCATAATAATTAATCAGCAACGTGCATAGATTCTGTCTGGTATGTTGAGCGATTTTTCGAGTAAATGGAAACCGAGCGAGTTGGCCACTCGTTTAAGGTCGGGTAGCTGCAAATTCGCATTCAGTAAACGGTGGTTTCGAGTGGAATATCGCTGTTGTGTCACAAGTTTTTAATTAATTTGTCTATTTATGCATTGCAAGCAATATATTGACCCCCCCCCCCCCCCTCGCGCACATACAATGCTTCATCATAACTATTTTCAGTATTACTAATAAATCCAACAGTGTCTGAGACTATGTTTTACGATTTAATTTACCAACACAAAGTCAATTTATGTTTAATAGGTAGTGATAAATTAATAGAAAACTTTAAAAGATAGTAAATGCACACTTTATACACATTGCTGAAGTAATTCTTCGGTATTCTACCTTAGATCGGGTTTGTACAATAATTTACAATTTTATAATCCATATATTTGGCAAGAATTTAGGAAGGAAGAAATCGCGGCCTACATATTAGATTGTATTCTGGCCTTCATCCACACTTGAAATTAAAATTCATGGAATAACTTTTCTGGAATAGTTACAGTAACTGTGGATCTTTAAACTACACTTATCCTACATTGGCCGAGGCTGAATCCTCCCCGTGCCAACACCTTAAACCGGGGTCTCTCAGGGTGCATGCAAAAGTGAATTGCGCTATGCACGCTGCAAAAGACGACTTCGCTTGGTTGACCAGAGTGCAGACCCCGCTCCTCGATTTGGAGCAATAGCGCTGTCTCTCTCTTTCCCCACGCCTGTCTCCCTCGCTCCGCTGTCTCCCTCTTCCTCACTTGCTTCGTAGCGCTCCAAATCCGAGCCGAGTTGAGCCGAGCTTAGCCGAGTAGCCCAGAGACGAAGCGTTGGTCTGAGCCGAGCCGAGTGGCACCGATGTACTATGCTCAGGAACTCTGCGCCTCAGTTTGCACGCGTGAGATTTTGGGCGTTTGAGAGACCCTGCCTTAAACGAACGGAAGTTCATAACCAAGCCAAAAATCGAACCCAGAAATAACTCCAACAGGATAGGGGGTTTACTGTATTCTTTATTCTTTCTTGCTACTTGCTTTACGTCGCACCGACACAGGTATGTCTTATGGCGACGATGGGATGGGAAAGACCTAGGAATGGAAAGGAAGCGGCCGTGGCCTTAATTAAGGTACAGTCCCAGCATTTGCCTGGTGTGAAAATGGGAAACCACGGAAAACCATCTTCAGGGCTGCCGACAGTGGGGTTCGAACATACTATCTCTCGATTACTGGATACTGGCCGCACTTAAGCGACTGCAGCTATCGAGCTCGTTGTTTACTATGTTAGCCTCTATATCATGACCATAGACCAGGGCCATCCAAACAGCGCTCCCCGAGCGCTAGCGCTCTGGCCGCGCTCCAAGCCAGCGCTCCGAGCGCTTTGAGGGAAGGTAGTTTGTAGTGGTGGGAGGAGCTTGGCTAGCTGAGCGAGCGGTCTGCCCGCCGGGCCGAAGAGAGCAGCCGATTTTTTAGTGTGCCACTGAGATTTTATGTTTAAAAAAACACAATTTGTAACGGCATTACAGTGCCAACCACAGGGATTATTACGGTGATTTGACAGACGCCAGTCGCTAATCGAAGTTGGAAGAATTGAAAGAAAATATCAAGCAGCACTGTTCTGTAGATATTATTGTTTTAATTTTTAAATGCTTGTTTACAAACGGGAATAAATAAATGATTGAATTATCTGAAGAACACTAAAGTTGTGACTGGCCGTATTTTTGTCTGACAGGAGATTGAGGAGAGCGAGGTTGGTGGACCCACTTTACGAACAAGCTACAAATGTTCGTCGCAAATTGCCAAAGCTCGGAAACCCTTCGCGGAAGAGAATGTAATCAAGGAGTGCCTAATGGACGCGGCGGCATGTATTTGTCCTATGGAGCTAGTTGAGAAATTTCACAAAATCTCTCTTTCTCCTCACACTGTACCTCGCAGAATAGACAATATGGCCGTTGATATGGAACAACAATTAATGGAGAATTCAGCAAATTTTGTATCCTTTTCCATCGCCCTCGATGAATCAACCTACATTGCGGGACACAGCTCAGATCGTGATTTTCATTCGAGGGTGGATGACGATATTCGGCTCACCGAGGATTTCCTAGACTTGGTAGCTCTCAAAGACACCACTACCGGTTTCGATATTTTCAAAGCAGTGGAGTGTGTTTTTGAGTCAATGGGATTAAAATGGGAGCGGTTCACGAGTGTAACGACGGGTGGAGCTCCTGCATTACGTAGTCTACGTACGGGGCTCCTCAGCTATGTAAAATTAAAAATGACTGAGAGCGGTACTACCCTAATGGCGGCGATCCAGTGCTTGATACACCGGGAGGTAATCTGTGCAAAAGTCGCCAAACTTAAAGACGTAATCGGAACAGTTGTGCGAGTGGTAAATTGTATTCGATCCCATGGACTCACGCACCGTCAATTCAAAGAGTACCGGGCGAGTTGGCCGTGCACTTAGGGGCGCACAGCTGTGAGCTGGCATTCGAGAGATAGTGGGTTCGAAGCCCACTGTTGGCAGCCCTGAAGATGGTTTTCCGTAGTTTCCCATTTTCACACCGGGCAAATGCTGGGGCTGAACCTTAATTAGTACCTTAAAGGCCACGGCCGCTTCCTTCCCATTCCTGGGCCTTTCTTGTCCCATCGTCGCCATAAGACCTACCTGTGTCAGTTTGACGTAAAGCAAATAGCAACAAAAAAAAAAGTCAAAGAGTTCTTGGATGACATCGAAGTGGAGTATCCGGATATCCCGTACAATGCAGAAGTAAGATGGCTGAGCAAGGCGAAGGTGCTTCATCGAGTTTTTTGCTTGCGGAATGCAACAGATACCTTTTATGACATGAAACGGCGGCCCGAAATTACTTTGCGTAATCCTAAGTGGGTGGCGGACTGGGCCTTTTTAAGTGACATTACTGTCCATCTGAATACCTTGAACACTTCGCTTACCGAGCTCGATAGCTGCAGTCGCTTAAGTGCGACCAGTATCCAGTATTCGGGAGATAGTAGGTTCGAACCCCTCTGTTGATAGCCCTGAAGATTGTTTTCCGTGGTTTCCCATTTTCACACAAATGTTGGAGCTGTACCTTAATTAAGGCCACGGCCGCTTCCTTCCCAGTCCTAGCCCTTTCCTGCCCCATCGTTGCCATAAAGACATATCTGTGTTGGTGCGACGTAAAGCCAATAGCAAAAAAAAAAAAAAAATCGCTTCAGGGCGAAAAGCACAATATCTGCTATTTGGTGGAAGAAATTCAAAAGTTCAAATAAAAATTGATTTTGTGAGAAAACCAGTTGCGTGCAAGGAACACAGGACATTTTCCATTGGTTGAAGTAGTGAAATAAGGTGTCGACATTGATGAGTACTTGCAGGCAATTCGCCAATTACAAGAAGAGTTTGAAAAGAGAATTTCAGAATTATCAGAACCCCAAACGGTGTTAGATGCAATTGTTCGAACATTTTCTCTTGGTGCAGACAGTGCTCCACAGCTATTTCAATTAGAGTAACTTGAACTGCAGTGCAATGTTCGTCTTAAAGACCGCTTTCTAATGTCACGAAGTTTGGAAGAATTTTATAGTGGCTTTCCGCAAGAAGAATTCCCCCTTTTATATAAACATGCATGTAAAGTTCTATCAATGTTCGGCTCAACGTACATTTGTGAGCGTTTATTTTCGGTTCTTAAGCTTACCAAAAGTAAACACCGTGCAACGATGAGCGATAGAAACTCGCGTAATTGTTTAAGAATATTGGTATAATATTGGTAAAATTTTGTTGAATTTTCCTCTCAGGTATGTTCAAATTTCAGTTTTGAATAAATCGCATTACTGTATTCTTTACTTAACACTTGATTTCGTTTCCTGCATATTCCATACATCGGAGTACCTTTCGATTTGTTTATGCGGTATATTTGTTATGGCAAAACAGCCCTATCAATATGATGTCAACAAACCCACAAAAGCCGTCGGACGCACGACTGTACGTACGTATCTAGTTAGCGCGGTCCGAACATCGCCTGTCTCAGGTCTCCTCGCTGCCACACGGTAGTGGTGGTAGGGGAAGGAGCGCTAGTCTGACTGCCCAGTGCTCCCCGAGCGCGGGCGCGCTCTCGGAGCGCAATAGCTGGATGGCCCTGCCATAGACTGTTGTGGAAGTGTATAGTTTACTCCTGGCATTACACAGTCAGAATAAAGAGAATGTTTACTTCCTGTTAGATACGAAGTGCAGTATTGTATTTGTAATGCAGTCAGAGACCTTTATATCTCTACATGACGATACCCATTAATATGAAAATGTCAGCAAAGAAGGCTGGACATTTCTAGACCATGAGATCTATAGTCTCATATTGAATCTGTACCACTGAAATATTACTTTTCACTTCGAAATTCTCACATGTTTTGGCCAATATTCGAAGCAGGGCCACATTAGTGAGAAGTTACTGGCAAAATCTATTATCAGATCTAGAGAAGCATTTCACTTAAGGTAAGTCTCAGAAATATGCATAATACTTATGTTAAGAGGGTGTTAAACATTTAAAAGTAAAAAAACATGACGTTTTACGTTTTTCCCTAATGAATATGTTTCTTCTTCTTCTTCACCTTCCTTTTCTATTCTTATACCTGGCCTCTCCCTAATTATTTTGGCTCGGCACTTTGTATGGATTTATCCTAGTTTTACGGCGCAAACCCCAATTGAACGGATGTATTCGCCAATGCGCGTATGTGTGGTGATTTGCAGTACGATATGATATGTGTACATGAAAACGAGTATTATGGTGAACACAAAAACCCAATCCCCGAGCTAGAGGAATTAACTATACTCTGTTACAATCCCCGACCCGGCCAAGAATCGAACCCGGGGTCCTCTGAATTTTTCCGTAATGAATATAAGTTTCTTCCGTTCTTCTTCTATTATTTTTCTCATTTCTGGTCTCTCCTCAATTACGGGTGCACTGACCATTCTGCCAAGGAGCTGGACACGGTGTTGTACCGCACGGGGATCTTCAAATTGGTGCGTCGATGGGATGAGGGCCTCAATGCCCACGGCGATTTTGCCTGATTGGCATCTCGAGTCAGGACTGCACGGCCGTCGAACGGAAAATTTTTGATCGCCCCTTATATGTCGGCCTCACCAGAATAACATAAATATCTTAATGGAAAGAACTTAACTATGGTATTAGAGTGAGAAGTAATAAAGATGTTTGTGCGCTGTTCTGCTGCCCTTTTTTATATTATTAAACAAATACACACACAAACACAATAATGGAGTGGTGCTAGATAGCTGTTGATTAGTTGATGTTCCTGATATTCTTATACCATCCACCGAATTGACCGTTTGGTCAGGGTCACGTACCTGTGAGCTTCTATTTGGGAGATGGTGGGTTCCAATCCCACTGTCTGTAGCCCTAAATATGGTTTTCCGTGGTTTCCCGTTTTCACACTGGTTTATACCTTAATTAAGGCCATGGCCGCTTCCTTCCAAATACTATCCCTATCCAATCCTTGCATCGTCGAAAACATTCGATATGATAGTGCGACGTTAATCCACTAGAAAAGAAACATTTCTTATACCGGGTTGAGAACTGGAGATATGAAAAATAGTCTACGGTATTTACGTGTCTGTATGAGATTGACGCAGAACACACTACTTGAATTATTTCCGTTATAATAAAGTAATTATATTTTTGATCGCAATGATAAACAGTTTCCGATACTACGGTGCCTGTTGGGTTGCTGAGGTGCTTATTTTTCCCTCCAAAATACCAGTAGGAGATGAAAACATACAAAGAACATGCATGATTACTTTATTGTAACAGTATACCAAGATACACTTCTTGGCATTTGCTTCTATTAACTTACTGTATTATACATAGGCTTAAGAGCTACAGGAAGAACAGTTCTCACATTTGCCTTAAAATATCTTCCTTCATAAATCTTAACTTTGTTGGTGTCTGTGAAACTTGTTCTTTCTTCCATCTCTTGTATTTCAAAACTTTCCAGCCGACTGAAGTCCGAATTATTTTGAACTTTCTTCACCCGTATCACTGAATATTTCTTAATTTCATTGCAAAATAAGGGATGACAGTCCTGGAAGATCAGAACACTGGAATATTTAATGTTTGCTACTTTTTCCATTTTCTAACTTAAAAGTAGCTTTAATATGGCTAAACTGACTGCTGATTACAACATTTCAGGGGGTCAAAAGTTTTACTTTGTGCGGCATGTTTCCAAACATTATTCCAAATGAAGAGAAATAAGGCACTTTCTTCACTGGTAAACAGTTTCTGATCTTTTCCATTTGGCTGTAGTACTAACTAATTCCAGGATGGCCTAACATTCGATGCCGCAGATATTTTTAATGCAATGAGCCCAGAATGTTATTTGCAGACGTAATGGACACTCGGTTGCTGCTGATGCCCTTGCAACATGAGATCTCGCTGGGATACCAACAGATTGTAACAAATTCGGAACTGTGTGAAGTGAGCTTCACCTTGTTTAACTAGACTGTGAATCACACTGCCGTTTCATCCCTTCGCGTACGTTCACATGACAAGAAAACAGCTTGTTTATCGAACCACTCCACCCGTATGTTTGTTGTATTCACAACTAGTTTGGGTTTCAGGGCTGTATTACGAATGGAATTCCGTATCTGTTTCTGAGTCACAACTTCTTCGTGTTCAGGCTTGTCATGCATTGTTGTTACCGAGCTAGTTTGCCGTGCGGTTAGGAGCGCGCTGCTGTGAGCTTGAATCCGGGAGATAGTGAGTTCGAGCCCCACTGTCGGCAGCATTGAAGATGGTTTTCCGTGGTTTCCGATTTTCACACCAGGCAAATGCTGGGGCTGTACCTTAATTAAGGCCACGGCCGCTTCCTTCCCATTCCTAGGCCTCTCCTATCCCATCGTCGCTACAAGACCTATCTGTGTCGGTACGACGGAAAGCAAAATAGCAAAAAGCATGCATTGTTGATGGCATTGTTACATTCTACTTGCCCTTCCATTTTACGGACAACACACAGTTGCTTCAGCAGAAAGAAGGTTCCCTTTCAAGTTTTCCTGCCTTCATTTTCTATGGCATATATTTTCTGTCTTGACGCATAGTTCCTACAGAATAATTTTTCCTTTTCAGTGATTCGTGGAACAGGTGGGGAAAACTGAACCAATTATCCATCTAAGTTTGTCCCTTCACCAAGGAAACCAGAACACATACCTAATGCAATTCTTTCACTAACAAGAAACATGGCTAATTCCACAGGAAATGGACTCTTCTTTGCCAGTGTATGTCTTGAAATTGAGACAATATGCAGTACAGCAGGCCAAAAACGAGCTCTATGAAAGGATTGAACTGAATGTAGGAAAACCTGCCACTAAATGCCATCAAACTTTCCTTTCTTCGAAAAAATACGTTTTATAAGGCTTGTAAAATCACGTAAATTATGGGACTAACGTTCTTCAATTTGTTATTGCCTTCCACTTTCCAAAATGTACATATCTAGGAATGTTTCTGAATCCATCCCTAGAAATTGTATCACCGAAGATGGGGGATTATAAAACTTTCTTTGTGCTACAGTAACTGTTTAGGTTAGGCATCGTATTCCGTGACACTGTTGAAAATGAAAACCTACAACCTGTTTTCCAGTCATTGACCGGGTCAGGAATGAAATGAATGAATCATATATAGGCTATTAGTACGATGGGGTCGCCACTCCGAAAGTGATTTTATTAATGACCGATAGATGCTATGAAATGAGAATGGAGAGTGTTGCTGGAATGAAAGATGACAGGGAAAACCGGAGTACCCGGAGAAAAACCTCTCCCGCCTCCGCTTTGTGCAGCACAAATCTCACATGGAGTGACCGGGATTTGAACCACGGTATCCAGCGGTGAGAGGCCGACGCGCTGCCGTCTGAGACTCCGTGACATTATTATGAGGGCAAAATAAGCCTTCATATCATGTACGGATACATACTTCCATGTATTACGACAACCCCCACTACCGAGCAAGTTGGCCTTGTGGTTAGCATCGCGCAGCTGTAGGCTTGCATTCGGGAGATAGTGGGTTCGAATCCCACTATCAGCAGCCCTTAAGATGGTTTTCCGTGGATTCCCATTTTTACACAAGGCAAATTATGGGTCTGGACCTTAATTAAGCTCACGGCCGCTTCCTTCCCACTTCTAGCTCTTTCCTATCCCATGAGACCCATCTGTGTCGGTGTGACGTAAAGCACATTGTAACAAAAAAATCCCCGCCAGCCAAAAATGTATTGCGTGCATGCTTATTGATTTCGGTTGCGATATGCATCCGGAAATCATCACCCAAGTATTGATTAAATACGATTAACATTGCACCACATTTTAGGACCTGTCCAGAAACCAATGGATTGATTTCGCGTTTACCACTGACATGGAATCTTACTGAATTATTCGGTTGGTGAGTCCAGGTCCAATAAGTCGCACACACACGTCACTTTTGTTTACGAACTCCTCACCATGCACACTACTTTCACTCGAATTGTCATCAAAACTACCTTTAACCGGGCGAGTAGAGGCGCGTGGCTGTGAGCTTGCATCCGGGAGATAGTAGGTTCGAATCCCACTATCGGCAGCCCTGAAGATGGTTTTCCGTGGTTTCCCATTTTCACACCAGGCAAATGCTGGGGCTGTACCTTAATTAAGGCCACGGCCGCTTCCTTCCAACTCCTAGGCCTTTCCTATCCCATCGTCGCCATAAGAACTATCTGTGTCGATGCGACGTAAAGCCCCTAGCAAAAAAAAAGCTACCTTTACTGGATACATTGTCATTTATTTCACAGCCACTTTCATTTAGAACTGTATTCATTCACTGAGAAATTTCATCAGAATCGATAGAAACTTTATTACGTTCAGGGATTGGCGCTGCCATAATCACACTATAAACATCCCACACGCGTACTTGAAAATATATCCACCGATGGTAAAATACTTAAGTGAAATAATAGATAATAGTCAAGGCACTTCCAAACATTCGATACACGCTATAGATATCACAAATCGGCACCATTCCTCTTTCTTCTTCTTCTTCTTCTTCTTCTTCTCCTTCTTCTTCTTCTTCTCCTACCGCTTTTCTCACACCTGTGGGGTCGCGTGTGCGAACTGCGCTGCAGATGTAGATTTGGCCCTGTTTTACGGCCGGAAGCCCTTCCTGACGCCAACCCTATATGGAGGGTTGTAATCGCTATTGCGTGTTTCTGTGGCGGTTGGTAGGAGCACCATTCCTCTTTATGAATAAGAAACTCGAGATTTAAATGAAGGATGGAGAATGCCTTCTGTCTGTGCTACTCATAGAAAGTGACGTTACGATTAAACAACAGAATTACTTAAATTATCAATAAAATGGCGTGTGAAAAAATACAGTTATAGACAACAACAAGTAGTAAAAGTGATTTTAAAGCATTGCTAAGTGGAGATTTGAACATGTACACAACACTTTACGAAGCCAGCATGTTGACCACTCCGCTAAATCGTGTATCATACGGCAGCTTAAAACGGGTATTTGAACAATGATCTGCTACATCGAAAATTCTATTCCGTTGGAGGGGAATTTCGCCGGCCCCGTGGTGTAGGGGTAGCATACCTGCCACTCGCCCGGAGGCCCCGGGTTCGATTCCCGGCCAGGACAGGTTTTTTTCTCTCGACCTGAGGGCTGGTTCGAGGTCCACTCAGCCTACGTGATTAGAATTGAGGAGCTATCTGATGGTGATATGGCGTCCCCGGTCTCGAGAGCTCAGAATAACGGCCGAGAGGATGCGTCGTGCTGACCACACGACCCCTGGTAATCTGCAGGCCTTCGTGCTGAGCAGGCCAAGGCCCTTTCAAGAGCGTAAAGTGCCATGGGAGGGGGGCAGGGGAATTTCACAAATAGGTATCGAATGCATAGACACGTAGATTAACTTCGCGTAAATTTGACACAATGTGTATCCGCCACATTATAGACTATGCTTACTGACACCATTCAACCCATCATCTTCGCAATATCAGTCTGCAGCTACACAACCTGCACCACGTAGCCACCTAATCCGGTTATTGGGAAATCTCTGAACAAAGAAATGAATATATACGTGAATTACTACCAAAAATATGCTTCCAAGCAACGAAAATATGGAAGACATGTATGCATACTGAAGAACTTATGTTAATTTGCTTTACGTCGCAACGACACAAATAGGTCTTATGGGGACGATGTGGCAGGTAAGAGCTAGGAGTGGCAAGGAATCGACCATGGCTTTGATTAACACCGAGCTCGATAGCTGCAATCGCTTAAGTGAGGCCAGTATCCAGTAATCGAGAGATAGTGGGTTCGAACCCCACTGACGGCAGCCATGAAGATGGTTTTCCGTGGTTTCCCATTTTCATACTAGGCAAATTCCGGGGCTGTACCTTAATTAAAGCCACGGCCGCTTCCTTCCCATTACTAGGCCTTTCCTACCCCATCGTCGCCATAAGACATGTCTGTGTCGGTGCGACGTAAAGCAAATAGCTTTGATTAACACTTAAATGCGTAATATATTATTTCCTTATAACATCATGGCTTTCCATTCCAAAAGTAACACATTAATATCAGAAAAATATTTGTCAATATATATATATACAGGTTAGAGGAGAGATCCTCACTTGGATTATGTGCAAGTAGGGCAGCATCCTGCTTCATGAATTTACCGAGCTCAGAACACTTTAAGCAAGCCTCGGACCTATGGGAGTAATGGAGTCCCACTCCCATTTGACAGGCGAGGGACTCCTTGGAAACAACTTGGCGAACGAAATGGAATTCGATGAGGAGATATCAATATTAATGGGGCTTATGGAAGAAAGAAGCAAAGAGGATGCATCTGGATGTGCTAGGAGGAAGTGATGTTCGGGTAAGGGGAGATAATGAGGAAGAGATAGGAGATTATAAAGTGTACTTGACGGGTGTTAGAAAGGGAAGGGCAGAGTCTGGGGTAGGGCTCTTTATCAGGAATACCATTGCACGCAACATAGTTTCTGTTAGGCACGTAAATGAGCGAATGATGTGGGTAGATTTGGAAGTTGGAGGAATTAGGACAAGAATTGTGTCCGTGTATTCACCATGTGAGGGTGCAGATGAGGATGAAGTTGACAAGTTTTATGAAGCATTGAGTGACATCGTGGTCAGGGTCAAGAGCAAGGATAGAATAGTGCTAATGGGCGATTTCAATGCGAGAGTTGGGAATAGAACTGAAGGATACGAAAGGGTGATTGGTAAATGTGGGGAAGATATGGAAGCTAATGGGAATGGGAAGTGTTTGCTGGACTTCTGTGCTAGTATGGGTTTAGTTGTTACGAATACATTCTTCAAGCATAAGGCTATTCACCGCTACACATGGGAGGCTAGGTGTACCAGATCCATAATAGACTATATCTAAACAGACTTTGAATTCAGGAAATCTGTTAGGAATGTACGAGTTTTTCGCGGATTTTTAGATGATACAGACCACTATCTGATCTGTAGTGAACTAAGTATCTCTAGGCCTAGGGTAGAGAAAGTGAAATCTGTCTGCAAACGAATAAGGGTAGAAAGTCTCCAGGATGAGGAAATTAGACAGAAGTACATGGATATGATTAGTGAGAAGTTTCGGACAGTAGACAGTAAGCAGGTTCAGGATATAGAAAGTGAATGGGTGGCATACAGGGATGCTGTAATAGAAACAGCAAAGGAATGCCTAGGAACAACTGTGTGTAAAGATGGGAAAAGGCGAACATCTAGGTGGAATGATGAAGTGAGAGTAGCCTGTAAACGTAAAAAGAAGGCTTATCAGAAATGGCTCCAAACAAGGGCCAAGGCAGACAGGGATTGGTACGCAGATGAAAGAAACTGAGTGAAACAAATAGTTGTCGAATCCAAAAAGAAGCCATGGGAAGATTTTGGTAATAACCTGGAAAGGCTAGGTCAAGCAGCAGGGAAACCTTTCTGGACAGTAATAAAGAATCTTAGGAAGGGAGGGAAAAAGGAAATGAACAGTGTTTTGAGTAATTCAGGTGAGCTCATAATAGATCCCAGGGAATCACTGGAGAGGTGGAGGGAATATTTTGAACATCTTCTCGATGTAAAAGGAAATCATCATGGTGGTGTTGTAAACAGTCAAGCTCATGGGGAGGAGGAAAAGGATGTTGGTGAAATTATGCTTGAGGAAGTGGAAAGAATAGTAAAAAAAACTCCATTGTCATAAGGCAGAAGGAATAAATGAAAATAGACCTGAAATGGTGCAGTTCAGTGGGAAGGCAGGGATGAAATGGCTTCATAGAGTAGTAAAATTAGCGTGGAGTGTTAGCAAGGTACCTTCAGATTGGACAAAAGCAGTAATTGCACCTATCTATAAGCAAGGGAACAGGAAGGATTGCAACAACTATCGAGGTATCTCATTGATTAGTATACCAGGCAAAGTATTCACTGGCATCTTAGAAGGGAGGGTGCGATCAGTCGTTGAGAGGAAGATGGATGAAAACCAGTGTGGTTTCAGACCCCAGAGAGGCTGTCAGGATCAGATTTTCAGTATGCGCCAGGTAATTGAAAAATGCTACGTGAGGAATAGGCAGTTGTGTTTATGTTTCATAGATCTAGAGAAAGCATATGACAGGGTACCGAGGGAAAAGATGTTCGCCAAACTGGGGGACTATGGAATTAAAGATAGATTATTAAAATCAATCAAAGGCATTTATGTTGACAATTGGGCTTCAGTGAGAATTGATGGTAGAATGAGTTCTTTGTTCAGGGTACTTACAGGATTTAGACAAGGCTGTAATCTTTCACCTTTGCTGTTCGTAGTTTACATGGATCATCTGCTGAAAGGTATAAAATGGCAGGAAGGGTGGCCTATGCTGACGACTTGGTCTTAATGGCAGACTGTGCCGAAAGCCTGCAATCTAATATCTTGGAACTTGAAAATAGGTGCAATGAGTATGGTATGAAAGTTAGCCCCTCGAAGACTAAATTGAGGTCAGTGGGTAAGAAATTCAACAGAATCGAATGTCAGTTTGGTGATACAAAGCTAGAACATGTCGATAATTTCAAGTATTTAGGTTGTGTGTTCTCCGGGGATGGTAATATAGTAAGTGAGATTGAATCAAGGTGTAGTAAAGCTAATGCAGTGAGCTCGCAGTTGCGATCAGCAGTATTCTGTAAGAAGGAAGTCAGCTCCCAGACGAAACTATCTTTACATCGGTCTGTTTTCAGACCTACTTTGCTTTACGAGAGCGAAAGCTGGGTGGACTCAGGATATCTTATTTTAAGTTAGAAGTAACAGATATGAAAGTAGCGAGAATGATTGCTGGTACAAACAGGTGGGAACAATGGCAGGAAGGTACTCCGAATGAGGAGATAAAGGCTAATTTAGGAATGAACTCGATGGATGAAGCTGTACGCATAAACCGGCTTCGGTGGTGGGGTCATGTGAGACGAATGGAGGAGGATAGGTTACCTAGGAGAATAATGGACTCTGTTAAGGAGGGTAAGAGAAGTAGAGGGAGACCAATACGACGATGGTTAGACTCGGTTTCTAACCATTTAAAGGTAAGAGGTATAGAACTAAATGATGCCACAACACTAGTTGCAAATCGAGGATTGTGGCGACGTTTAGTAAATTCTCAGAGGCTTGCAGACTGAACGCTGAAAGGCATAACAGTCTATAATGATAATGTATATATGTATGTGTATATGTTTGTATTTATTTGGATCAGTCAAGATGTTAAGTGTTTTGAATGTTTTATATACCTGTATATGCAGAGCTGCACAATTACTGTAGCTACAGTCATCCGTATATCATTGCTCACGACTTCTCTGAGGTAAAAAACAGTATTTGTTTCACCTTAACTGTTTGAAGTTTACTCTTCACTCCAACTGATTAGCAAGAAAGATCATAAAATAAAAGATTGTTCATTTTTTAATACACTAGCAACCCCCAGCGAGTTCGTCTGCAAGGTAGAAGAAAATGCACACTTGTAAAATCGTAAAGTAGATATTGCAAGCAAGTAAATTCTCCTTTGCACATATGCAATGCTGTCTGGTATGAAAATGGATAACCACAAAAAACTATCTTCAGGGCTGCCGACAGTGGGGTTCAAAACCCACTATATCCAGAATTCAATATGACAGCTACTTAACCCATACGCGCAGCCACGTACTCGGTAAACTGAAGAACTTATCTGATTTTATTTATAACAACTCTGTGTTAGGAGATTGAACACAATTAGAACGCTCGAAACAAATAAAATCCGAGATGTTCCAGAGCAAGACGACGTTAACTAATCTAACCGAAATACTGGGTCACTCTACCGTAGAGGACATATCTGGCCGAGGGAGTTGGTCCGGACAGGGGCTCGGGACGTGGGAGTGGGAAGCGATACGGAAGGCCCACATGAAAGATTAATTGCACTAGGGGACTCAAACACAGGTTGTGCTTTACTCCGGGCAGCGCCATTCTACTTTCATATAAATGTTTCCAAGGTTACTAGAGTCAGTTTAACTTTCAAAGTATATATCCTATGATCAATCTAACCAATGAATATATTTTACATACCGGTAATAAAATGAAACAAGAATTATTGTAAAAAGTCTTAGGTAATCAAAAACACCAACGTTTCAATGGCACACTTGCGTATTCTGAGAGGCAGCACATTTCAGATATTCAGGGAAAAATTCGTGTTGCTGTCAGCGGTTTTTCAACTCTAAAACCACCCTTATAATTTGACACACAGTCCAATACACTTCAATGGAAATCAACAATAACAAAATTATTTGGGACTCTGTGTTTGAGACAAGGTAAACATACAGAGCAAGTCGCAGTTTTATGTAACTGCTAAAACCGAGACCAGAGCAATGGGTTTCCTGTTTTGTGAGTAATTAAATATACAAGGATGAACATTTTTATTTCCAAAATATCCCAATGATTCAAATCGTGGTCACTTTCATGCGACACCAGCGACGATGTCACTTGGTCATCACGTCCCGTTATCTGCAACAAAGGGCACAAACTTATTTTAGCGGTTGCTTCATTTAAAAGTCTTGGACCAATTTGCTTCATGTAGTGTGTGCTTGTATGAACTCTCCCCTACAACTGTGATGTCGATAGAATATGTTGTCACTGGGCGAGTTTTGGCCGTGCGGTTAGGAGTGCTCAGCTGTGAGCTGGCATCCGGGAGATAGTGGGTTCGAACCCCACTGTCGGCAGCCCTGAAGATGGTTTTCCGTGGTTTCCCACTTTCACACCAGGCAAATGCTGGGGTTGTACCTTAATTAAGGCCAAGGCCGATTCCTTCCCATTGCTAGGCCTTTCCTGTCCCATCGCCGTCATAAGACCCATCTGTGTCGGTGCGACGTAAAACAAATAGCAAAAAAAAAGAATATGTTGTCTATAGAGGTGAGTATATCTGTAATTGACTGGTGCTAGAGTAGCATTGGGATGGTAAGTGGTTGTAGTCTTCTTGATGATGATGATGATGATGATGATGCTTGTTGTTTAAAGTGGCCTAACAACTATGTCATCGGCCCCTAACGGTACTAAATGAGACTAAATGTAATGACAGTTTAAAAGTCCAAAATCATCCAATGACCAGAATTCAAAACGTGACGACGAAGAATGGATGAATATGAATTGAATACAATCAGTGGATCCGACCCTCAATGCCCCACATTCCCAGAAACTAGCGTAAAGCAATAGTATTACTGACCAAGGGACTGCTTCTAAAGCACAATCCTGAATCGATGATGCTTGTTGCCTAAAGGAGGCCAAAATCCAGGTCATCGGCCCCTCACAATGGTACTTATTGCTAGTAAAGTAGAACCATGGTATTTGTCATGTTGCAGTGCTAATTAAATGTACTACTCACAGGTAATGTAATACCCACATGTAACGCAAACCTATGGTGGTTCTCGCATTGCAGCGCCACACACACGCAACGGAAACCTATGGTGTTTCTCGCATAGGTATACTAATAACAGGGACTCGTATTATCCGGTGGCGTTCCTCACATAGTAGGTACTAATCACAGGCAACGTGTTCCGCATGTAGTGGTACTAATCACGGGTACTGTAAAACCCATCCTGATTCACACACTATTGCTACTAACCACAAACCTACTGTGTACCTTACATAGTGGTACTACTCGCAAGTAAAGGCGACCCATGGTGTTCCCCGCGTGATGGTACTAATTACATGTAGTCTCATGGTCCTAATTCGATCATCCCTTGTTCGCCCCTTTTAGTCGCCTTTTAAGATAGGCAGGGGATACAGTGGGTGTATTATTCGTCTGTGTCCCCCAACCATAAGGGGTTGTATATTTGGTCTGCGAGAGCTAGTTTATTTCGCTCAAGTCCGCCGTTAAGCCGGTTAGGACCCCCATATCCGCCACCTGGGACAAGCCACGTGGGAGTATCACCTCTCTCCCTGCTACGCCATCATAGCCGACAACTATTTAGCCTGTAGGATATTTGACAGTGAGGATTAAACCCAATTATCTACTCAATTACGTTATCTGAGGCTGAGTACAGTCCATTCCGGACGCAATGGATTTAGGCCAGAATTTTGTTAACTCAGTAAACTGATAATAAAAATTTGGAAATTGGATTTAAGCCAGGTAAGCCCTGGTGTTCCTCATGTATTGATACTAAACACGAGCACTGTAAATCCCATCCTGATTCACAAACTGTTGCTACTAACCACAAGCCTACTGTGTGCCTGACGTAGTGGTACAACTCTCAAGTAATGGCGCGCAACAATCTCTTCTGTTGTTGTTGTTGTTGTTGTTGTTGTTGTTGTTGTCAGAGATAATGTTGAAGTTGACGGTGTCTCTATGTATTGTTTACGCACGGGTACAGATGGCGAAATATAGCCTTTCTTGGTGTGCTTGAGGTTAATACTTTTGTTAACAATAAAGTACTTCGAATTTTTGTTCGAAATTTTTCGCACAACTTTTTATTTTGCATTGTCTAATCAACGAGCATTTTTTTCCAGTTGTGGTTTGTCTGTCAAAGGTCGGATGTACAATTTTCAATCACAGCAGTCCATTACTACAGTGTGAGCCTCAGTCGAGTTGTCGATTATTCCCTGTGCCGTGTATGGGTGAGTCGTCAAAGCAATACCACCTGACCTTTATAACTCGCGCAGTGATGTCATGGTTTCAGCTGGTCTATAATACTGGTGGTGATTGTTGTTTTAAGAGAAAGTACAACTGTGCAACCATCCTCTATATAACACTAATCGGGCCGATGATCTTCGATGTTAGGCCCCTTTAAACAACAAGCATCATCATATAACACAAATCGGAGAGAAAAAATGGATGGGATCTGACACTTTGAAAAATAAAGATATCGGCCAAAGAAAGACAAGGTCTACGAAGGGTTTGAAAATGAAAGACTTCCTAGCCGCCGATTGTTTTAACAGAATATAATTTATTGCATGTATTGTTACACAAAATTTAACGGAATCCTACACTTACAACATACATTCGAATGGATTGAATGAATGAATGAATGAATGAATGAATGAATGAATGAATGAATGAATGGATGAAGAATACCAATTATTGGTGGATGCATGATTTCATGATTGTGTTCGTGCTTGACTCAGTGAATAAACACTCTTCCCACCCAGTCATGGATAGCCACCAGATATGGAGAGGAATGCTCTAATGGCGTCGGAGTCGGAAAAGAAAGAGTGTTGACCCAGGGAGGTCGGATAGGATAGATGAAAGTGAGAAGCCTGGCACAAGTAAGAGGAAGCAATACCAGGACTAATCGAAGGGCCGCGTGGTCGATAACCCACGCTCCCAAGTTCAGAGAGCTTGGGCCGTCTTTTAGTCACCTCTTACAACGGCCAGGGGATAAAGTGGATGTTATTCCAACACCCCACCACCCACAGAGGGATGGTGAATAATTTTTTTTTTTTTTTTTTTGCTATGGGCTTTACGTCGCACCGACACAGATAGGTCTTACGGCGACGATGGGATAGGAAAGGCCTAGGAGTTGGAAGGAAGCGGCCGTGGCCTTAATTAAGGTACAGCCCCAGCATTTGCCTGGTGTGAAAATGGGAAACCACGGAAAACCATCTTCAGGGCTGCCGATAGTGGGATTCGAACCTACTATCTCCCGGATGCAAGCTCACAGCCGCGCGCCTCTACGCGCACGGCCAACTCACCCGGTAAATGGTGAATAATAAACTACCTTACAGCGTACATGGTGACTGTTCCTTACACAGCAGTACGGTAATTGATCAGTGTCATGGCTTCTAATTTAGATGTTTAACAGCGTACGTTGGTGTGCTGTACATTTTAAAATGCAATTTTGAATCGAAAGTTTGAAATTCATGAGGCTGAGTTGCAGAGAGAGAATCGGAAGAACGTCACAAGTTACAACGCTTGTCTACAGGCCGAGGGAGAGCATTTTTAACACTTACTGTAATGAGTTAAGTTTTGTTATTTTTCAACCTAATTATCCATTCATCAAATTTGATTGGCTTTGTGCCACAGTATGGGAATGGCGCTAAGGCGACCGCCCTCTCGTTCGTCGAGTCTTGCGGGACTCACCCTGTATGCATAAAAATGAGTTTATTTCGTTTTTTGTTGTCCCTCAATTAAATTAATCATACATATAAAGTATGGTATAGAAAGCATAGAACAACGGCGTAGAGGATTCGTCGTGCCGATCACACGACACCTCGTAATCTGCAGGCGTTTGGGCTGAACTGCTGTCGCTTGGTAGGCCATGACTCATCAGGGCTGTTGCACCATGGGGTTTGTATATAAAACAAGAAATCCACAGTTCTAGCCCTTCAGGCAAGCAACTCAGTGTTGAAAACATCCTAGGGATATGAGCTACGAATTTTAGGTAAATAAAATAAATTATGTGAATATTTTTTTTTCTTAAAAAGTACAATCATTTTCGTAACCATCGTTATCTGTACGATTAGATTAGCAGGTTGCCTTTTTCTACCTCTACGAGCGCTAATGTGAGTGAATGCAATGTTTCACTTAAGCACCACTACGAGCGCTAACGTGAGTCAGTGCATAGTTTCACTTAAGCACCACTACGAGCGCTAATGTGAGTCAATGCAATGTTTCACTTAAGCACCACTACGAGCGCTAATGTGAGTCAATGCATAGTATCAATTAAGCACCACTATGGGTGCTAATGCGAGTCAATGCACTGTTTCATTTAAGCACCACTACGACCGCTAACGTGAGTCAGTGCATAGTTTCACTTAAGCACCACTATGGGCGCTAATGTGAGTCAATGCAATGTTTTACTTAAGCACCACTACGAGCGCTAATGTGAGTCAATGCAATGTTTCACTTCAGCACCACTACGAGCGCTAATGTGAGTCAATGCAATGTTTCACTTAAGCACCACTACGAGCGCTAATGTGAGTCAATGCAATGTTTCACTTCAGAACCACTACGAGCGCTAATGTGAGTCAATGCAATGTTTCACTTAAGCACCACCACGAGCGCTAATGTGAGTCACTGCTATGTTTCACTTAAGCACCACTACGAGCGCTAATGTGAGTCAATGCATAGTATCAATTAAGCACCACTACGAGCGCTAATGTGAGTCAACGCATAGTATCAATTAAGCACCACTATGGGTGCTAATGCGAGTCAATGCAATGTTTTATTTAAGCACCACTACGAGTGCTAACGTGAGTCAGTGCATAGTTTCACTTAAGCCCTTATAAATACATTCCGTGTGGGGATTTAAAAAATAAATAAACTACTGAGGGTACTGAACCAAGGAACACATTACAGAAAGCATTATTTAAATATGTTTATTTGGCTAGGATTTGAATGAAAAATAAAACGAGTGAAGAAACAAGTGATTTTAGGCTGCTTTACCGGAACTGCATTTAGGCCGGAAGTAACTTTCGAAATTTTCTATATTTTTCGCTTGATAGAGCTATCCAAGACTCCCAATTTCAAAGCTTTCTGGGCCCTTTAGCTCTTCAACTTTCGGCACAACTGAGAAAATTGCTTAATTTTACGTTCTCGTAGTATGGAGACCCCCTACTTTGTCTGCCAAGATATGTTTTCAACACTAAAATGCAAAATCTTTGATTTCGCTAATGCAACAGAAATGTTGAAATGCTAGGCAAAATATTCTTGTTCGCTCTGTGTTTACTCCAATGTCATGATTTGCCGTATAAGACTATTAGTCCGCAGTTTCGATTTAATAAACAGGTCTGTAAGTTGTGCTATCTATTTTTAATGCCAATGTAACGAAATGAGATGTTTCTGTGGGCCTATTCTTCATCTGTTAAGTGACTCAAATACAAAACTCAACTGAGGTTAAGTGGTTCAAAATCGTCATGCCGTCCAGGTATGTGGCTGAATTCCGCTGCTCCATCCATTCCGGTCTCTGGAACTACTCACTAATTCGAAGCAGTGTCGGAAATCGAATGAGGCAAATTGGGCGGGAGACAACAATATTCACTCTTAGGCCCTGGTCACAGACTGTCTCAAATTTTTATATGTTATACGTAATTATTCATCATAGACACGATTTTCAGCATTTAGGCTCGAAGTATCTGTGAATGAAGTAACAACACTACAACCCCGATTTTACAACCGACACTGTTGTCTTTACTACTCTTCCACATATCTCGTCAACCATCGTCTCCTAGATAACCGCCGCTTTCTTCATGGCTGAGTCAATTCTCTCCACTCGTCTCCCAAGACCACATCAGGTTGTTCATGCAATTCCATCCATATCAAAACAGTCCTTACCTCTTCACCGCGAGTGCTCTCCTGCCAATGTACTCATCAGTTTGCGTCAGTAACACTGATTTACAAGGTGTTTTACTGTTTCCAGTGCAGTTCTCCGTGATGATTTCAAAACTGAAATTTATTTTGTTCTATCGCGTCAGATTTTGGAGATGGCGATAAAGTTTCATTTTTCATGCATCATCGTTGATAGAGAAATGTTTTCATTGCTTTTCTTAAATTTTTCATGCAAAGCAGAACATTTTCATTTGTTTCTTTTTTATTGTCAGTGACAGTGGACATTATGGGCTCTAGAAATTGCATAAATTCACCAAATCGGTTTCGTTTCGTGTGCGGCTATGTAAAAATAAAATCCAATAAGTGCCATGTGTTGCATTTGCACTAACCTTAGCTACAGCCGTGTTCATTAGTACTCCATAAAGCAATCAGTGTTATAGTGAAACTACTGTCTGTGAGTTGTTTTCCTTGATACAAAGTTAAAAGTAGGTTTATGTAAATGCTTGATGTCATATATCTCAAGAACGGTGGGTGATAGAGACACATGGTTTGCATATTTTGAACAAACGTGTTTCAGTTGTCTTAAAACGCGTGTTGGACACCAAAGTATCCACCGAAATAAATCTTTGTTGATCAGTGTAATCATTCTCCTGTCCACAAATCTGTTACCTTCGACATATATATAAGATATTGTGACCGTAAGAAAACGAACTTTAAATGTAGGACGCCTGGAATACGGATTTCCATTTAAATATAAATGTAAATGAATTCAAATGCGTCACAGTTAACGTTAATTATCTCAGACAGTATCCGATGATTCAGGAATCCGATTTCAATGGTAGGCCTTACCTCGCTCATAACCGTGATCGGGCTTCTGAGGATGGGATAAACTGGCTATTGATCAAATAAGAACAACGAAAATATCTAATCTATAATGTATACAAAACGTAACACTGAGTAAAACACAGTAATAAAACCAAACCCCATGGCGCAACAGTTCCGAATGGCCATGGCCTACCAAGCGACCGCTGCTCAGCTCGAAGGCCTGCAGATTACGAGGTGTCGTGTAGTCAGCACGACGGATCCTCTCGGCCGTTATTCTTGCATTCTAGGCCGTAAAACACAGTAATATTTGAATCAAATTACCTCACACATCGCTGGTAAAATTCATTTACACGGCTGAGTGGGTAAGTGTCTCATCATTTAGTCATCAGGAGTCCCTGTTTGATTTCCAACCAGTCAAGGGATTTTAATCTTAGACCATAGCGTACGGAAAGAGGAAGCGAGTGCTCTCTCGTAGTTAATGGGCTCTGACGGCAGACTGCGCTAGCGTAGCTATGGGTGAACAGCGCTACTCACGTTAAAACCATAAGCGGGCGCGGCACTATACAAAACGTACACGAAATAAATTCTCTAAGACTTCCAGTGCCAGAATGACCTTTGAATTATTCCCTTTCATGTGCCATGTGTCTACAGTCCAGGAATATTTGAATAGAGGAAGTTGGTAAACACACTCATTTAATGGCTCAATGTTATCCTCTGAAAAGATTTGAACATCAGTAATTCTGAAATGACTTACAAAGTATTGAAATATAGTTGAAACGATTATGCATTTCACATTATCTAAGATATATACAAAAAGTTTCAACTCACCCTTGAAAGCGTTAGTTGTCCGAAACCCTTGGAGAACTTCCGGGACGATTTCGCTGATTTATTAAACTGAATTCCATCACACGTAAAATCGATTACTTTCACCCCAGCTTGTTCCAATTGAATTATGACCTGAATTATTATTTTTAACAATAGTTCTCCAGGATTTGCATTCTTACTAGCATACACTGCTACAGGCTGGATCCAGCTCTGCAACAAAGGGACAAAAACGTACAAACGCCTGATTGGCAAGGACGTTTCCTTTGTCCTAGGGAGTTTACTCTCCTAAATCAACAAATCCGTCAACTCTCAGCGTAGTTGTATTAAATCTAATGTCTTCTCTCAATTTAACTTCATGAAAAATCACTATACCTTGTCGCTTGTTTTCGTCTTGCTCGTTTAAATACAAATCTTTAATTGCATTCACGGCATTTCCATTAATACCATAATTACATTTGCACTCTTTGCATAGTCGTCTCAAATGAGCTGCGGTAGGGAGAGGAAGTAACTCATGCTTCAATCAATGTCTGTAACCCCTTGCAAACTGTCTAATATAAATTCATTATAATAGCGCATGCCTTTCGGGCTGGGGCTACATTTTTTAGCATTGTGTCCACAATCATTTTTTGGTTCTTTTTTTGTTTGCTATTTGCTTTACGTCGCACCGACACAGACAGGTCTTATAGCGACGATGGGATAGGAAAAGCCTAGGAAGTGGAAGGACGCGGCCGTGGCCTTAATTAAGGTACAGCCCCGGCATTTGTCTGGTGTGAACATGGGAAACCACGGAAAACCACCTTCAGGGCTGCCGACAGTGGGGCTCGAACCCACTATCTACCGATTACTGGATACTGGTCGCACGTAAGCGACTGCAGCTATCGAGCTCGGTTTTTTTGGTTCTTGCTAAGGAACATCAGACTGTCTTCAGCTTCACTTGACACATTGACTTTATTTGCAGTCTGCTTTAATTTAGCTCTGGATGCAACTAATTTATTACTACCAATTCCTACCAAGGTTTTTAACTTGTATCCACAAATTTAGAATAGTTCTAGAAGTATCAATATCACTATGAGCTACTTTACAGGGCAAACTGAGACCAGGTTCTTTTATTTTTACATTATCGCCACTATTAAGTATTTTAGATGTCGAGGGAATATTTAGTTCATTGCATTCTAATATTCTACTGTTAATATTGTCATTGCTAACATGTTATTTGAGTAACTCTCGTTTTAATGGGTTTCTTTGAATTTTCAGGTACTTGCTTAAATATGATGGTAAGTTAGGAAATATGTGAGGAATAGCTCCTAGTTTTAAGCTCCAATTTATTCTCGGAATTTCAACATTTTCCTCATTAATAATAAACGAGTCTATCTTTATAATAAGATCTTCCGAAAACTGGCACTCACAAATCCTAGACTTACGCGTAAGCCCCACGACGTTTCTTGGGATCGCTGTAGCCCACTGAGAGAAGTGTTCCTCATTTTCAGGTGAAGAGAAGAAATGTTTACCTTCGCCTGACCTGTAAGCAGATCGACACCCCGGCACAAAGAACTACGGCATTTTCACACTCACTATATTCCAAAATACAGTTATTACCATTACACACTCACTTCCGCTACAAGTAAAAACCCGCTCACCTAGTATAAACAATGCCGCCTGTTCACCCAAAGCGATCGTTGCGCTGCAGTGGCAACTCTCCGTACTGTAGCCACTAGTTTCTCCATTGCTGTAATGGGAAGCGGGTCGAAGTGCTCTCACTTCCTCTTTCTATTCAATATGCTTAAACGGTTAGTTCCATTGGCTCAATGACTGGGTAGTTTTTATTACAAGTTGCTTTACGTCGCACCGACACAGATAAATCTTATGACGACGATAATCTAGGAATGGGCTAGGAGTGGTAAGGAAGCAGCCGTGTCCTTAATTAATGTACAGCCCCAGCATTTGCCTGGTGTGAAAATTGGAAACTACAGAAAACCATTTGGAGGGCTGCCAACAGTGGGGTTCGATGCCACTATCTTCCGAAAGCAAAATTCACGGAGTGTTTATTGCTATCCTCAACATTCTTTCAACTCTCATACCACACACTCATGACCATGTAACACAATAGAATGTTTCTATGAGCGTATTTCTCTACCTGTTGTGAAGCGGCTCAAATCTAAAACTCAAATGAGGTGGAAAACAAAAATATTAACTCCTAGACCACGGTCATAGACAATCCCTAATATCTGGAATTTGATTCATTGTGTTCGGGCGTACGGGAATGGTGTACCGACTCCCTCCAGTTTTCGATGCACCGCAAAGGACACCTCTCCTCATCCTAGGGTCTGTCTTGCAAAGGCTGCACGAGGCTATGACGAGTCACGGGAAATTATTACAGTGAATGAATCGAGCATCTTTTAGAGTAGCCTGGGTGTTCATTCAACAATTATAAATCTACTTTTGAGTCCTGCAAGTTAATACAATGGAATTTCGACAGAACAGTAATACGACTTGTTACGTTGTTACGCTGAAAATGCTAAAGGACACATTTAGTAAACCTATTTACTTAACTGAAGCCTCCGTGGCTCAGGCGGCAGTGCGTAGGCCTCTCACCGTTGGATACCGTCGTTCTAATCCTGGTCACTCCGGTTTTCCCTGTCATCTTTCATTCCAGCAACACTCTCCATTAACATTTCATCTGTCAGTCATTTATCATTGCCCCAGAGGAGTGCAACAGGCTTCGGCAGCCGGCACATTTCCTATCCTCGCTGCTAGATGGGGGCTTCATTAATTCCATTCGTGAACCGGACGAATGACTGGAAACAGGCTGTGAATTTTCATTTCCATTTACTTAACTAACGCAACATGTGCCCTCAATGCCAGAACACGAGAAGATTCATTAAACTTAAATTTTACTTCTTATTCCTATACTTATTATTCTACCAATTTACCGACACCTGTTGGGTCGTGAGTGCAAACTCTGTCGCACTTGTGGATTTGAACCTGTTTTACGGCCGAATGCCCTTCCTGATGCCAACCATATATGGACGGAAGTAATCACTATTGCGTGTTACTATTGTGGACAGTAGAATGTTGTGGGGCAAACACAAACACCCAGTTCTCGAGCCTGAAGAATTATTCAGAAGCTATTAAAATCGCCGATCCTGCCGGGAATTGAACCTAGGGCCCTCTGAACCGAAGGCCATAACGTTGACCATTCAGAAAAGAGGGGGGGGGGGGTATTCTGCCCGAAGGCAGGTCCGAACCTCCGCAGAGGTGTGCCTGAGCCGGAGTTTACGTGCGGTAGGGTGCCCAGCTCCTTCCCGCTCCTCCATTCCCTTACCCTCACCAACAGCGCGTGGCAAGCCATCCAAATCTTGACCACACTCAATGTTACTAAACTTCGGAGATCTCACGGGATCCGGTGTTTCAACACGGCTGCGGCCGTTGGCTTCAGAAAAGGAGTATTACTTAAATTTTACTTCAAACATTTCCGGGAAATGGTCATTCATATTACAGCAAATCTGATGATCTACTTTCTAAGCCTTTTCCAGATATAACATTAAGTTACAGGTGTGTACTCCAGTCAAGTAACTATGCCCACATAATACAAGATTCCTTTTGTTAAGTAACGGTAGACGTGGTATAATATCGGCCTGCCTAGTGACGAATGAATTCTCGACAGCTCCTTACAAAGTATGAAACAATTAACTTTCATAATTTACCTTCTTTTCAAACTAGCCAGTAAAATGCCATCTAATTTGGAAGGATCTTACACAAGTTCTAAATGACATATAGTTTCATGAAACCCTTATACGGACGAGAGAATTGTACGTATGACATACCTTTCACTCGTTATTTCTGTTACTGTCGGGTTATTAATTAAATAGGTCACTGTTACTCAGCATTTTCTGACCTTGACCTTTGCAATATACTAGCCGAATTATCTTCATAATCGTAGGAGGTGAGTTACAACATACCATGTATGACTTATACATGTGAATGGGGTCAAAATAATATAAACCTACATATTACACAAATTAAACATGCTAATAATTGAAATTAAACATAATGTCATTAAATACAGATTATATCCACACAGCTTTGATTCGAGTAAACCAAAGTCGGTCTATAGAAAGCAAAAAACAAAAAGAATAAAAATTCGTCTGTCAGATCACAACATTAGTCTTATTACACGGATGTATACATTAATTCAATTAAGCTATTAGTTCCGAATGACTGTCATGTATGTCTGACGTAACGATAGTTTTTCGACACTAACGGACGAGTGGTAATCTATCGTGCTAGATAATTCTAATGTTCAGCTGCGATAATGGGAGACTATGGCTTGCACGTTTGCTCGGCTCGACGTGGGTGATGAGCCGTGAAATGAAACTGTGTAATGAAAGGCGCTTTATTGACATAGGGACATCACTTTCATGTTTAAACATCAGTTTAATGCACATATACTGTAAGTATGGTGGCAGTCTGATAGCCCGAGTTATTTGACTGTATTGTGTTTTAAATACAGTTATTGGAACTCAGAAATGGGGAAGGTGTCTGAGAGAAATGAAGTAGGCTATATTACTCTATCGAGATTCGTTTGAATTTGTTGAAGAGAAACTAAGGGTAATTAACACAGGAAGGTACAGTGACGCTGAGAGAGAAAAGGACCAGGACTGCTGGCAAGATCACGATCGAGGTTTTAATTAACGCACAGCCTGGTATGATAATATGGAACTACGGAAAAATATCTTCAGAGGTGCCAAGCTAAAAACGCGTAGTGCAAAACCAACTTATGCAGTAAAGAAAAATTCATGATCGAAGAAAATGTACTTATATATGCAGTATAACAAGAGGTGTAAGCCAGGATTTGTATCAGTGAATGAAAGCTATTCGGTTTTATTGTGTGGATCTACTATAAATTTGAGTTTCTGTAATCTTGGAAAGAAACGGGATCAGCTTAAATGGTAGGTATCACTTTGGAGTTCACCTATAGATTAAATTATGATGATTGATGTTCTAAGAGGCCAAACATCGAGGTAACTTTTCCAAAGCCGGGCTGAGTGCCTCAGACAGTTGAGACGCTGGCGTTCTGACCCCTACTTGGCAGGTTCGATCCTGGCTTAGTTCGGTGGTATTTGAAGGTACTCAAATACGTCATCCTCGTGTCGGTAGATTTACTGATTTACTGACATGTAAAAGAACACATGCGGTACTAAATTACGACACCTCGGCGTCTCCGAAAAACCGTAAAATTTATTAGTGTGACGTAAAAAACCAATAATATTATTATTAGTTAATGTCTTCGTCCGTTCATCAAGAAGAAAGAATTGATTTCACATTATTCTGCTACTGAGCTAACTTAAGTCATATGTTTCTTTCCATGAATGTAAAGCACTCTCTATATGGGTGAGTAGTTTAAACCTCTCTTTACCGGGCGAGTTGGCCGTGCGGTTAGGGGCGCGTGGCTGTAAGCTTGCATCCGGGAGATAGTGGGTTCGAATCCCACTGTCTGGCAGCCCTGAAGATGGTTTTCCGTGGTTTTCCATTTTCACACCAGGCAAATGCTGTTGCTGTACCTGAATTAAGACCACGGCCGTTTCCTTGCAACTCCTAGGCCTTTCCTATGCCTTCGTCGTCATAAGACCTATCTGTGTCGGTACAACGTAAATCTCCTAGCAAAAAAGCCACTCTCTTTAGAAAAAGCATTTCTTTCTGTACCTGCATATCGTCGATGAGAGCACAAAACCTTGTATGGCACAATGCTCTTTATTTTGGTGAAGACTGGTCACGCCACCCAGACACAAACGAATATGCAGTCCAACGGAACATTTTTCTTGTGTTCGTTTTTCTGTGCTCATGTGTAAAGGAAAATAAACCTTACCGTGCCGTACTACAGGACTGTATGTTTAATCGACGAATTTACTCACCCCTCCATGATTATTATTAATTTGTCTGAAAGAGATGGAGTTGGGTAAACACGTAAAAGCACTTGTGAGACGGACAGCAGTGAGAATCAAACATACATTACTTGTTCATTGTCTTACGTCAGACCGAATTTACCATTTTCTAAGACATCAAAATAGACGCAAATTAATGCTAGAGCTGAATGGAACCAGGGCAAAGTGTCTGGAGTGCCAACTTCAAAGCCAAGGTGGCAGCACGTAAAAAGTATTTAGATCTTTTTAACTGCAGTAGAGTAGCCTTGGAAACTAAGTTAAGGATGAACAGTGTGGCTGAAGCCGTACGTGTGAACTGGTTTATACGGGATGTGGGGAAATGGACAATGAGGAATGCCCCACAATAAGTTAAATGTACTCGGCCGAAAATGGAAAAAATGAGAATTGGTTCCACCCTGCACAGGAAGATCACACCGAATGACGGCAAGAAGGTAAGAGAAAGCAAGGTGATATTTACAAATCATGGATTACAGAGGCCCTCCGTGTATCCACAGTGGCTTGAAGCCTGAAATCAACAACAATAATAATTCGGCATGTTGAGCGTCTCATAAATACAACTTGTTTTTAAGAAACACCAGTAATTCCGAATTTAGTCCTGAAAAGCAATAGTTTCATTCATGTCCGTCAATCTGCTAAAACGGATTTTTCACTGTTTAAACACTACGGGACTTCATTGAGGTTCGATCCTGCAACCTTGATCGTTGATTACTTTTAAATACTGGAGGACTTGGAAGCAACATTAATGGACTGATTAATGGATTTCTGAGGTATGATTCTCCATAAAATCCTTCTTGTAAATTCCCCAGTGTTCAGGATACATCAACATTTCATTAATATAATATAATATATAGTTATCTGGCTACTACTACTACTACTATTGCCACCAACATCACGGTTAGGAAAATCCATTTTCTTACAGGCCATCTAGGCTCCTGGAATTGTGGGAAAGTGCAGGCTTCCAGTATCCGCAACCTTGCGACAATGAAGAACGGACCAGTTATCTCTGACGCCTGTCACATTTGCCCTCAAATTACACTGGTACCAACTTGTTGCAGAGTTGAGTAGTCCCTACACTCGTGGAAGAATCTCCCTTGCATGTCGGTCGACATTGTTTTTGGAAAGTGAAATGATGTTTTTCCAGGTGAAGCACATGCGGCTTTAACACTTCAGTTAGGTATCGCCCACTACTTGGCAATTAGACTCGGTTTAGCCAATAACTAAGGGCTGCCTGGCTGAGGCGGTAAAGGCGTGCTCGGTTCGCCCGGAAGGTCGTGGGTTTGAATCCCCGTCAGGAAGTCGTAAAATTTAAGAAACGAGATTTCCACTTCCGGAGGTGCAGATTAATTCTTGGGGCAAAGGCGGCCGGGCGTAGAGCTAACCACTCTACCCTATCACTTGCCGAGGTTAACAATGGTGGAAGCCTTTACCTTCTACTCCTCCAAGGGCCTTCATGGCCTGTACGGAGGTGACTTTGTTTTGCTTTAGCCAATAACTATAGTGTCATTCTCAAAACAGGAGCTGCGTTTCATGCAGGCTAGTTATTACGCCCCTAATACTGTGTCAAGTTACAGGAGTAATTATACAGTAGAAGGTTTCCTGCAACGCTCTGTTTGTATTTTCCGTTCACTAATTTTCTAGCAGAACGTTTACCAAATTTAAACATATCTCCTGTGGTGACGTTTCATTTCGTGGTAATCTGCATGCAGGAATTGAGGTTAGTTTCTTTGAGGTCCATGGACACTCCTGGAAGGTGGCAGCACGATTATTTTTAATCAACAATTGATTATGACTGAAGTAGATGTGATAATGAGTACAGTGTGAATGGCATCCCATAGTGTCTGGAGTGAGATATAGAACTTCAACGTTCCAAATGCGAAGAACCAATAGAAAAAATTGCCCTCAATTCATCAGCAACAATTTAAAAATAACTGAAATCTGAATTTTCCTATGTTCCTGATAATAAGCCAAATTTGAAAGGGAAAGTTATCATTTTCCTATGAAGGTAAAAAGGAATCCCACAATGCTTGACCCGCCATCTCGTGTTGCAACTTTCGTAATCATACCTGTCTACTATATGATGAAACTGGAGCGATGTTTGGCTTATTGAGATCATAATCATCATCATAATCATAATCATCACCATCGTAAGGAAACTACTGGATATTTTAAATGAAAATGTTAGAGTTGACTTTGGCGTTACCATGACAGTGTTTGTCAAATTAGTACAGTACATACTTGACTCATAGGGGAGGTTGCGAAACTAGCGCGATGAGACTGTGATACCTGGTGTACTCACGTAGAGTTCCCTCCATACATTTTCATAATTGTGTTGGCACACTCAGAACTTGTAAAGATCAAAGTTCATGGCTAAAATGATGTGCTTCTTGTAATTAACGTCAATTTCACAGACATCTACTGTGCTTTCAAGGAGTTTAAATGCAAGCACACCGAACTTCCTCGATAGGTTTAGTAAATCGATATGCTCTTCTCTTCTCTCTTCTTCCACTCCCTTTCTCCTTCATTTTGCAAGTGTCACGGATCAAACACTCTCTGTCTCACTCTGGAGATCAAGCGACTAAATTGCGTTAAAGTAGGCAACTACCTTGCCCAGAGTTCCAGAGTCAATCCTCAGCAAGTTACGCCCAACGTCGCTCCCTTTTGAAGCAATGGGCCAGGCTATCCACGACTGGGACAAGTTTTTAAATGATGCGATCACATGGTTAGAACGAATATAATGCTGCATACTTAATTTAACAAAAATGTAATGCAACACATACCAAGAAGGAAAGCAATCTTCGTACAAGCAATGTAAACCCTTGGATGAGTATGAAGTAAATGATCCATTATCCATAACCTCGGCACTAATTTGGAAAAAATAGAATAATTCAGATACTAATTTTTGGTGCAGCCTGAGTGAACCAGAGGGCAGTTTGCAGCTCAAGATGTGGAATTCTTGTTTATACTCTTTCAGCTTCCCGGCAGGGAATAAAACCCATCTGGGTGAGCGTTCCATGCTTTTACAACCTAGGCTAGCCACACCGCAACACACATCAATTTATAAACAATATAAATATACATTACTTTCATTTGTTGAATTACGCATCCGTGCTAATACTAGTTTATTCTCCTTCCAAAAGGAGTGCTTCAAACAGTTTGTAATATTTACAGTGCCCGATATTCCAGTGATCAATTTGATTTCCCTGAACATATGCAGAAAGAATGATGCATTGAATTCCGATGTGGAACGTCCGAGCCTGTTTTACTGTTTAACCTGGGCGAGTACAAGCATCGACGATTTGAATAATGTTTAATAAAAAGGGGTCCGGACTTTTGATGTTTCTAAAATAAGTTTTAGTCTTTTATTATCACAGATTAGCCTTTCTAGGGGATTCAGGGTTATTATCGCCATTCATAGAAATTCTATGACAGATTTACTATTGAGACTAAAACAAAAATTAGGATGATTTGCATCATGACATAATTATGCTGATCTTCTATTGCATATTCTCAACCATAAAGTCTTATGGTTATAAAAAAAATAAAAATAAAACAAACCCCACAGTGCAAGAGCCCCGAAGGACCATGGCCTACAAAGCGACCGCTGCTCAACCCGAGAGCCTGTAGATTACGAAGTGTCGTGTGGTCGGCACGACAAATCCCTCAACCGTCATTATTGGCTTTCTAGACAGGCGCCCACATTTCATGGTCAGATAGCTCCTCAACTGTAATCACTTAGGCAGAGCGGACCACGAACTAACACTCAAATCCAAGTAACGATCCCCGACCTGGCCGGGAATAGAACCCTGGTCCTCCGGGTAAGAGACAGGCACGCTATCCCTATACCGTAGGACACAGAAGTATGTTCAAATTTTCTAATTAAGACGCACGGAAAAGAAATAGGCTAAAACCTAGGCATCAACGACGTTAAAAATATTTATTTTGAAATAGCCATAACGTTTATCTTTTTTATTCATTCCAACTGTTCTGGGATTTACGTAGAACGTCCATTGAATAAAAGTGTTTATGGTATAGTAGTGTTTGCTTCCCGGTTCTTTGATGTGTCCAGTTTTTTCTCGAATTACGGTTTTGACGAGTTTCCTAGTTTATAATACTGTAATCTGTTCACTTTTACTTAGGCCCATTTAAACAAAAACCATCATCAACAAGCGTTCAATTTTACTTCAGAAGGTAGGAATATTTCTTTCTCTCTTGAAATGAAATAGTGGCTTATTTCTTAGAATTGTATTAATTAATCAAAGTGTTTCTTACTTTAATAAATTGTCGTCGGTTTTAGAGAAGTTTCAATGAAGAATTTGAGCAGACTGTAACATCAATTCACATCATCATCAACTGAGGCGCTGAGATAAAGGCGGGACATTTCACTGAATAGTATTTTTGGGATATATTATTTTTAATGTAATTCTGAATAATAATATTCCTACACGTTATAGTTAACCCTCCACGCTCATTAGAAAGATTAAAGTCATATACCAAAATATGTAATCATGTAATTACGACACATACTGATACATTGATACAAAAATGACTGACATATCCAGTTTCTTATTTAAACAACACTCATTTTACCAAATATAAAATGTAACTAAAAAATGGTATAATGTTATAGCAAAATGTGTTTTTAATCTTTTAAACTTCCTTAAGAGATTGCTTAGCAAGATGTAATGGCCTGGCACAATGTTTCTTCAGCAATTTCTCTTATAACTAGGTTCATATAATCCAATTACCTCCCGTTTACTTCAATTACATCCTCAGCAGGCGTGGAGACTGGGATGCAAAGACTGTGGAGCTAAGTGAATCACATATAGCACGCACCAATCAGTAACACTGAACTTCGTCTATCGATACATCAGTATACAGGGAATATTAATTACTTCCTTAAAGCAACTCAGAAATTAACCCGAAAATGTAATTCGGAAGTTGCTTTGAACTTTAAATTCGACGTTGGTCGAGGTGGTAGCAGTTCGTTGAATCCTTTCATGAATTATCTACTTTTATTTTAGGATGCTGGGTAACTTCAAAACACCCGGAAGTTACATTTGAGTGATAGTATTGTGTATATATCCATGGCTACCTGAGATAATTCTTTTACGAATGTTTTATCTTGTTCTCAGTTAATTTGTATGAATGATAACTCTTTTGGATTATCTGGTGGAACTATTATAAACATCAATTACAATATATCAGCTATAGTAAATACTCTTAGATATTCGAATAAAGGGTTAACAAATTATTTATTAAAAGAGCGGCTGAATGGAAATTTATCATTTACAAGGAGACTTTACCAACGTGTCCCCACCGATCTAAACAATTTTCAATATATGTTTAGGCCATGGCGACAGATTTCACCGGTTCAAATTCCAAGGTGCAACTACCACCTAATTCCAAGAAAATGAATTTGAATAACTCTTAGAGTGCTTCTCCACACTATAAAGCGACACATTATTACAACTAACGTGCAGTACAACGAGCAAGCTCTCCGCTTCACACTTTCGTGACCCATAGATCGAAACTCACCTCGGTAGTGTTTCCGTAGGTGTGTTTTAATGATCACTGCGTATGTCATTTTCGTTACAAACACATTAATTAATATATGCGCGTTAATATGTATTTAACAATATTGGTTGACTAATGAGCACATTGTCGTCTGTTTCTCTGAAAGAAATTGGATTTTGTATATAAAAGTCTGAATAGGCACTACCTTACCGTTAAATTTTGTTTGTTTCATTATAAGTTTGGTATCGCCATACAATGCGAGGAATCTCAACCATTTCTGTTCTATACCTGGGTAATAGATTGTGATCAAAGAATTTAGAAAATAGTTCTCACATGTCTTCATCACTATGGTCATAGGATGTTGAGCCTCTGCCGTAACGAAAGGCCAGATTTGCTTCAAAGGAGTTGTCAATACATTCTTGGGAAATAAGAAAGATACAAATTAGGTATGACAACAAACAATAGTGAAGAAAAATATAAAATCTTAGGATGCAACATAAACTTGAAACTGCACTTACTTTACTCACAATTAGAACAGAGTTTAGAACATCTCGAAGCACTGAATGGGGTGATATAAATCAACCTCTTCTAACAACACTAATTTCAAGGAACAATCATAGAGTACATTGTATTACGGACGTACTGGGGGTCTCAATATTTAATTTAGACTAGCTGATGTACCCGTGCTTCGCTACGGGATTCTCAAAAAGACTGACTTTGTGGTTTTCCTAACTGAAATCAACATAGGTCATTACAAGAACGTAAGTATGAATGTAGCGATTAAAAACAATGCTATCATATAAAATACTCGATCAAATGGAAAGCCGCACGTTTTATCACTTTTAACGAACAGTGCTGCGGTTAGATTGCGGTGCCAATCTAATAGTCCAAAGTTCCAGAGCTGGGATGACCAGACCTCAGATTGCCATGAACACTCATCTGCCATTATTCCATTAAATATGCACACTGTTCATTCCAATCAGTGCCTCAGAGTAGGGATTGAATAGCCCGAATGCTATGATGATCCAGTGTGTTACGTACTAGAAGTATCAGAAAATTTATAAACCAGGGGAATGGCATGCTAAAGAAGAACGTTATCTAACTCCCCAGCTACTTCCCATCAATATTCAGGCAGGCTGTTACACTCTGTACGACTGGGCGAGTTGACCGTGTGGTTAGCGGTGCGCAGCTGTGAGCTGTGAGAGATAGTGGATTCGAACCCCATTGTCGGCAGTGCTGAAGATGGTATTCTGTGGTTTCCCACTTTCACACCAGTCAAATGTTGAGCCTGTACCTTAATTAAGGCCTAAGACACTCCTAGCCCTTTCCTATCCCATCGTCGGCATAAAACCTATCTATGTCGGTGCGACGTAAATCAAATAAAAATACTGTGTACGCAGCAGTAATCCTATCTACCGGAGATGAGGGGCAACAGAAGACACAAAGCACATCACGGCAAACAATGGTCAATGTAATGGTATTGTTGATCAATGTTATGAGCTTTCTATATTGTAGGCCTTCACATTTAGTTTTCTTTCAACTCTGTGATTTGTAAAATATTTTATACCCTAAACTGTAGTTTCTTATTCTCCGACTTTACACACCGATTTTCATTAAGTACTGTTTACCCATTTTCTCGTTACTCGGTGCTGATATGGACTTAGTAACAAAAATCCAAATACATGAATATCTTTGTGATAATAGCCAGTACGGTAACAATGTATAAGACGTGAATAATAGGAAATTCCATTTCACTCAGCGTGAATAAAATAATTTACAGCCTAGACTATAGCGACTTATTTCTTGACTTTACATACCGATTTTCATCAGGATAAGACTACTAATAACAATATTTGAGAATTAAATTTTAGGCCTTCCCCTAAACTACCATTTTTCTCAGCGTGAATACAATTATTGATAGTCTAGATTGTAGCAGCTTATTCCCCAACTTTGAATACCCATTTTGTTTAAAATACGACCACTAATAACATAATTGTTGAGAATTCAATTTTAGGCCTTCCCCTAAACTACCATTTCACTCAGCGTGAGTAAAATGATTTATAGCCTAGATTGTAAAGGCTCATTCCCCGACTTTACATACCGATTTTCATTAGACCACTAATAACATAAATAGTTGAGAATTCAATTTTAGGCCTTCCCCTAAACTACCATTTCACTCAGCGTGAGTAAAATGATTTATAGCTTAGATTGTAGAGGCTCATCCCCCGACTTCACATACCGATTTTCATTAAATTCTCTTCAACCGTTTTCTCGTGATGCGTGTACATACAGACAGACAGACAGACAGACAGACAGACAGACAGACAGACAGACAGACAGACAGACAGACAGACAGACAGACAGAAATTACGGAAAAGCAAAAAGTGCATTTTCTTGTTACTATGGACATGACCGATACAGAAATACCATTATTTTCAAATTCTGAGCAATGTACAGACAAAACTCTTATTTTATATATATAGATGTTATAACAATAGCAATTTTGTCCTACAATATCTGCTGTTCGTTCTGTCTATCTTCGTACACCAATACTTGGCCATCCTCTCTTTTCAGAATATGGTTGTTACACTTGTCGGGACAAATTCTTCGTTACTAGTTGATGTTCCATGTAAGTTCCGTGGACTTCCTATAACCTCTACAAGTGGATGATAAAGGCTTTCTTCAAATATGCGAGATCGTACCTTACATTCAAGTTTTTAATTGGTTTGCGACTAAGGGTTCTTAGATATCGGACAGACAACAGTTTTCATTGATTTGTTAAAAATTCAATACGTTTATTTAAGAGAATTGTTGGGTAAAACTGTAGATAATATTCCTTTCAGTACAAAGTATTCGTTAAGTTAAAGAAATATGAGATACGGTACTTCATATAGCCAAAAATCGAAGTATCAAGGTTTTTCACATTTAGTAGTTTAAAAAGTCCTTGCAGCTTAATACAAAATCGTATTAAATAACAAACTAAACAAAGCAAGACCATCTCCGTGTAGGCCATTAATGTCCCTGAGAAAGTGGATAGTAAAGGATGTACCGTTTCTAATTATTTTTCGGACTTCGTAATGGGAAATGGAAACTACTCCAATCTGGGTGAACTAAATAGGTCCTTATGCTGTTCAAAGTCTGATTAAAAACCATAATTAAATTCATAAGGCAATTTCATCTCACAGTTGTGGTAATCCGGTAATTTGATTTCCAGTATATAGCGGTGAATTACATTCATACATCTTCAATACAAACCATATAGCTTGTGCTTACTTTACGGCTGGTGTAGGCCTATTACAAGAGGCAACTATGCACGTAGGAGTATGACACATTTTAAAAAATGAATTTTACTTTACCTGAATATAAAAACAAACCCCATGGCACTACAGCCCTTGAAGGGCCTTGGCCTACCAAGCGACCGCTGCTCAGCCCGAGGACCTGCATATTACGAGGTGTCGTGTGGTCAGCACGACGAATCATCTTGGCTGTTAATCTAGGCTTTATAGACCGGAGCCGCTATCTCACCGTCAGATAGCTCCTCAATTCTAATCACGTAGGCTGAGTGGACCTCGAGCCAGCCCTGGGGTCCAGGTAAAAATCCCTGACCTTGCTGGGAATCGAACTCGAGGCCTCCTGGTAAGAAGCAGGCACACTAACCCTACACCACGGAAAACAACTCCTATGATTTCTGTGCCTTATGGGCTCCCATTACACAGGTGTGGATGTGTTACTCCGTATCAATTCACATAATTTTTATTTGCATATTGAAGAAGCATTCATCCTACCTGAATGGCCAGCGAGAGTCTGGTAAATATGAAAACATATTATGCTAAATTGGTTGCCTCATAACTCATCGGCCAGGATACTTTATATATGGATAATAGGAGATGATGCGTTGCATAAATTTTAGGTATCTTCCGACCCATAACCACCTGAGTTGTCAAAAGAAGTATGAATATTTAAACGGAAGCAAAAGCATTTCTGTCTTTCACTCTAAGGCTGGTTTCACACCAGCATTTTTCCTTAATACGCCTGTGCCCGGCTCCATGGCTGTATGTTTAGTATAGCCTACTGGCCTTTGGTCTAAGGAGTCCAGGGTTCGATTCCATAACGCATCAGGAATTTTAATTTTCAGCAGTTAATTCCTCTGGCTCGGAGGCAGGGTGTTTGTATCGTCTTCAGTATTAGGCAGGGACCCATCCTCACAGACACGCAGTTTGGTTATACGGCGTTAAATAGAAAGACCTGCATCAGTTCTCTCCGGATGCTACAAGTCATTGTGTGATACAGAGCTTCAGATGCCAGTAAACTGACTTAATTGAAAGTGCAATCCAGTTTTCTCTAGTTCCGAGGACTTAATCCAATAAGAAATGGTAACAAAGCATGAAATTGAGATCTTAATTGAACAGGTTCTGAAGACAGCTAACTCAGTGCAATCTGACTAGAGAATGAGTCGGCTGTCCGCATTTCCGCTGTAAGTACTGTTCAACATCAGAAAAGGGATAAATTTAATCCAATCCATACTAAGTTAAGAAGTTAATGAATAGGGATCTCTGGAATATGTGCTATCGGATGTTGAATATTGGCAATTACATTGTGCTTAAGGAAAGGAGGGGCATTTCTTAGATAGCTGATAATCCAGTTTACCATAACCGTACACTGTACAACTCCACGGCTGTGTTACTAAGATATTTGCTATGAAAGAAATGGAAAGTATAAGTGGAGTAGATTGAAACTACGTCACGATGATTTTCAGTTATCGACCTGACCACGATTTCCTCCAGCAACCTCCACACCCATACACCATGGCATGATTAGGACATTCCTAACATGTCTTGAGGAACCATTCTAACCAGAGTCCAACGAAGTGCAGGATCGGCCATCATGAAAAAAGTAAAGGACTGAGGACCAAGGCGTTCGGTGCACAGACGGCTAATTCACGAGATGATGAAAATATTTAACATATCTTATTAATTTGTTCAATATCCTATTTGTTTGAACTTGGATTCAGAACTTTCTGTGATATAAACAAAGTGCAAATAATATAACAGTGGAACCTAGTACAGTCCCTGTAAAGCAAAGTCTCCGATAAAAGTGGGCGTCGTCTGCAGTGGGAAATAAACTGGGTGTCATTGCAGTGGACGGAAGTGTAGTGTTTGATGTGTGACTTTCAGGAAGATTAACAACAATACTAACAGCCAGCCTCCAAGCCACTGCAAATCGAACTCCGAACACTACAGCCCAAAGACTAGAACACTGACCATCCAGCTACGGGGTGATGATTCAACTGAAATTCCAAAGGTGGTCTCAACAACGAATCACGGTTAATATCCTTGCAAAACATATAAGCTCATAAATAGTGTACTGAATCACCACGATCACTGTTACTCAGATATTCTTCGGTTAACAGATCTCATAACCCTGAAGATATTTTTCCTTCGCTTCCCGTTATTATCACAGCATGCAAATGCTGGCCCTGTACCTTAAATAATGCATCGGCCGCTATCTTCCCTTTCCTAGTCCTTTCCCATCTTTGCTTCGCCGAAAGTCTTCGATGTGTTAGAGGGACGTTAAACCACTAGCTCAGTATTTCTTTGACCCACTCCATTAGTCTAGGAGGTTAGGGCAAAGCTTCCCACCTACTTGTTTTGTGTTCAATTCCTGGCTCTGTCAAGTGTTTGAAATTCATCTGATGGTCGGAAACCAAGGGAACAGAGAAGGTAACTGCGGTAATATCCCATTTCGAAAGTGTTTCCTCATTGAAGGTTAAGACTATGTCGGAACGGTAACATAAAAGAACAGCCACACCCTTTCCGATCTCATCACTATATTAATAAGGATCCCCACACCAGTTCAGACTCCTGAGAAATATTATTACATATTCTTCATATATAGAGGTTGCCTAGGTCAACAAAATTGACGATAAAATTAAGATATTCAATGATGTATAAAACGCAGAAAATAACACCAACATTTATAACTAAAATTAACATCATTAATTCAGATACCGAAATTATATTAAAACAACTATAGAATTCGCTTAATTATGTTTGTAGGCTATGATTGCATTAAATCTACATTAGTAATTTAAATCATTCCTAAGGATACTTAGAGAACCGTTTGAGAATTCAGCAGATAGGGAAGAATAATGAAATCAAAGTTGCAATATTACGTGGCGAATGTCTATAGAGATACACATCCTCTTACATCGACTTTCAATCGCATTAGCGTGAGTATTGGCCTAAACATTGAAACTATCACTTTCAGTGAATGGTAGCTGAAAGTTGGACATCTTAGTAAAAAGATAGTGATTCTGCAACTGAGAAAACATAATCATTCAGGTAGGATTCAGGAAGCTAAGGACTGCATAGCCCGTCACTCGTAAAGGAAGCAATATCCACAAAGTAACAAAAAATAAGTGCGACGGACAAGTACAGTATATTCTATATTGTAGGTTTCACCTTTGTTCGTACAGATGGTCAAAATTTGACAGCAAAACATCTATGCAAGTGGACCAGTGAGAATGCTATACGAAGATTTTCCCAGCAATTAATAAAAGTTACAATTTTCAAAGTAACTGAGCTGATTTCGTGGTATTCCTGTACCTCGGTTTGAAATCATTTTTTAACCACGCTGTAAAATCCATTTAGCTTTAAAAGTAATGATAAACGAATCTGTTCCATTCCATTCCAGATCACTGAATCCAGATATGATATAATCATTGAAACACCATTGATAATTCCAACAAGCAGATCGACCATCAACAACCCTTCCCCTCCACACTGCGGTGTTACTAAGTTCCGATTCGATACGAATAAAAACAATGATATGTTTGTTCACATTGATCGAGAATTGTGCGGAGTACGCTTTACAGTTATCAAGTCAAAAATGCAGTGGAAATAACGTAACATGGAAGATGCAGTGCAAGTCATCCCCTTCAGTAGAGCTAATTACCACAATCATATATATTTTCCTTTTAGACTATCTTCTTAACGTCAGTTTTCCTCATTCACCCGCCTGCCGTGCCGATATCTCGATTCCTCTGAACGCGCAAACACAACTCAATCAAACTTCGCATACGGGTAATCAAATTTCACGCCACAAGCACGTCAGTCACAGATTCGCACGTATTTATCCTAATCCTTCTCGTTCTGTATCACCCCCGAGGAATTCCTGATCTATTGGACCTCCGACTTAAGACTTATTAAATTAAAAATGAACTGTTTTCCATCAACGTGGTGTTCCCCCTTCCAAGTTTTTAACATAATAACTTCCGCGCATTTTCACGGTCGATGAATACCTGGTAAGTAATAAATGAGTAACATCACATTGGCAGAGATGGGAAGTAATTGAGTAAAAGTAATCTAATTACTTGCAACGATTACATTCTTAGTACTTTTCAATTGTAATCGTTACTCTTTAGAAAACGTAATGTTTACTTATAATTTATTTATTTCTTAATCTGTTTACTGCCCAGGGTTGGTTGTTCCTTCGGACTCAGTGAGAGATCCCACCACTACCACCTCAAGGACAGTGTCCCGGAGCATGAGACTTTGGGTCAGGGATACATTGGGGTGGAGGACCAGTACCTCACCCAGGTGGCGTCACTTGCTACGCTGAACAGGGGCCTTGTAGAAGGATAGAAAGATTGGAAGGGATAGACAAGGAAGCAAAAAGGGAGTGGCCGTGGCCTTAAGTTAGGTACCACCCCGGCATTTGCCTGGAGGAAAAGTGGGAAACCTCGGAAAACCACTTCGAGGATGGCTGAGGTGGGAATCGAATCTCCTCTACTCAGCTGACTTCCCGAGGCTGAGTCGAACTCGTTCCAGCCCTCGTACCATTTTTAAAATTTCGTGGCGGAGCCGCGAATCGAACCCGGGCCTCCGGGGTTGGCAACAAATCACACTAACCACTAAATCACAGAGGCGGTCTCTAATTTACTTCTTGAAATAAAATCGTTTTCGTTACATTGTAGTAATCGTTACTTTTTAATAATTAATATACATCGCACAGAAGCAGAAACGGGGCGAAATTAAATTACGGTAACTTTTTCAGTTCTACTAGAACACAACCAGTAGTTTCAACATTTCTAGGTGATGTACTTTCTTACCTCTGTATTACTTTCGAAGACATTCCAAAGATTTTCTTCAAATTAAACACAGATATTCCTTCAAGAGCTCCTCTAGGTCGTCTTTTCAGCAAATTCAAAAATGTACTTCCCTCCTAAGACATCGAGGATTAGTGATGGGAATTTTAAAGAACAAATGAATTTATTTGCAAAGTAAATGGAAAATCACTTCATACGCAAACAACCATTAATTAAATTTAAAATGATATACAAATATAATTTCGAAAATTACAAGGTATCATGTTTAATCTCACCTAGTGAGGATAGCCACTTAATGCCTCTATGCAAAGGTACACACACACACCCAAAATGAAGTAATATGTTCCTTTTCCTTGCAAGCTTTTTGTATTATTCTAGCCCCAACAAACAAGGCAGTGATTTCCGTAAGACTAACATTCTGTAAAGTAATTGTACTTGTAGTTTTACTGATTACTTGTTGAAAAAGTAATTTGTAATCGTAATTGAGTAAAATATTCCTCAAGCATGTGTAATCGAGCCCAATTATTTTAATGCTGAAACCATTTCTTCGCAGAACAAATACGTGTCTCCATACTACGAAAACTTAAAATTAAGCAATTTCCTCAAGTTGAAGGGTTAAAGGGTCCGTAACGGTTTCAAATTTTGAGTCTTCGATACCACTATCAAATTCAAAAAAAAAATTTCGAAAATCACTTGCGGCCTAAATGCATTTCCAGAAAAAGGCCTAAAATCGAATGTTTCTTTACTTGTTCCCTTTTTGATTCAAATCCTAGCCAAATTAACTTATTTATATAATTATATCTGTAATGTGTTCCTTGGTTCAATACCCTCAAGCGTTCCTTGATTTTGAAAAATGCTCACACCGAATGTAGTTATAAGGACTTAAGTAATGGTGATGATGATGCTTGTTGTTTAAAGGGGACTAAAATATAGGTAATCGGCCTCTAATGGTACGAAATGAAATGAAACATTGAAAGTCCAATATTCATACACTGACCAGAATTCAGAACGTGATGATGATGAATGAATAGATGAATATGAATGTAAGGTAATCAGCGGACCCAACTCAAAATATTGAAATATAAAAATTCCATGATCAATTCACTGCCTTTAATTCAGAAAGACGACGATGAACATTGATTAGGATCAGTGGATCCGACCCGCCATGCCCCACCTTCCCAGAAACTACATTTAAACAATAGTATTACTGACCTAGGGACTGCGTCCAAAGTACAATCCTGAATCGATGATGCTTGTTGTCTAAATGGGTCCAAACTCCAAGTCAACGCCCACCTTATAATGGTACTTATCACTAGTAAAGTAGAATAATTGTGTATCTAATGTAGCGGTACTAACCAAAAGTAACGTAGACTCACGGTGTTCCACACATTACGGTACTATTCACAAGTAATCTACGTCACACACGTAACGCTGACCTATGTTGTTTCTCACATAATGGCACCACTCATAGGCAACGTAAACCCATGGTGTTCGTCACCTAAGTGTACTAATCACAGGGATTCTCACTATCCCGTGGTTTTCCTCACATAGTGGGTACTAGTCACGGGCAACGCCCAGACCCGTGGTGTTTCTCAGAATGGTACTAATCACAGGCAACGGAAGCCCGTGGTGTTCCGCATATAGTAGTACTAATCATGAGTACTGTAAACCCACAGGGAACCACTCTCTGCTGCTACTAATCACAAACCTATTGTTTACCTAACGGAGTGGTACTACCCGGAAGTAAACGCGACCCATTATGTTCTCCGCGTGATGGTACTAATCACAAATAGTCTCATGGTTCTTAATCAATCAACCCTTGGTCGCCCCTTACGGTCGCCTCTTATGATAGGCACGGGATGCCTTGAGTGTATTCCTCGTCTGCGTCCCCCACCCAAAGTGAGTGGGCTTAAGTGAAACTCTGCATTGACAAACATTCGCGCACGTAGTGGTGCTTAAGTGAATCAATGCACTGTCTCACATTAGCGCTCGTAATGGTAGAATAAAAGGCAAACTGCTAATCTAATCGACCGGATATCGATGATTAAGAAAAGGATTGTAATTATTAGGAATACATAAAGAATATATTCTCATACTTTATTATATTTTAGTTACCTAAAGTTCGTATCTCATATCCCTAGGATATTTTCAACATTGACTTGCTTGCCTGAAGGACTGGAACTGAAGGTTTTACTTGCACACTTCCCGTCACTCCACACTGGGTTCACTCCAAGATGGCTGCGATTCAGATCCTGGCTAATGCAAGTGGAGTTCGTGCAATCAAGAGTTACTTTGCTGTGGTTAATATTTATAGTAAAATCAGAATTTATTTGTTATGATCACGACGAGAACAGCCGCGTGAAACGAAAATTCTACGTAGTCCTTTACCGGGCGAGTTGGACGTGCTCGTAGAGGCGCGCGGATGTGAGCTTGCATCCGGGATATAGTAGGTTCGAATCCCACTGTCGGCACCCCTGAAAATGGTTTTCCGTGGTTTCCCATTTTTACACCAGGCAAATGCTTGGGCTGTACCTTAATTAAGGCCATGGCTGGTTCCTTCCAACTCCTAGGCCTATCCTATCCCATCGTCGCCATAAGACCTATCTGTGTCGGTGCGACGTAAAGCCCCTAGCAAAAAAAACGTAGTCCTTTTCGATGAATATCTTAATAATAATAATAATAATAATAATAATAATGCGTCTAAATAGTGGAGGGGGAATTGTGATAAGTGCAGTGATTTAGCTAATAGCTGTCCATATAGATATCTGAGGCTCAAACCTCGTTGGATACTAGAGTGGAATTTTCACCGGAAAAACAATTCGTCAGCAGGAAAGTTATCCCACTTTAAACTTCCGGGAAAAAACCCAAGTGAGCTCTAGTAAAGCCAGACATAATGTGAATAAACTACACGAAGTTAATGACGACGCTCATTACTCTAAGAAATGATACATATTAGAAATGGGCTAGTAAACTAGATTGATAGATTACTCATTTTACCCACCGATGTTAGGGACACATGCCGCTGTCTTATACTTAACCATTAAATGCATGATTACTGTTTTAAACTTAATATAGTCGGGCTGAGTGGCTCAGGCGGCAAAAGCACGGTCCTGGGCTCAAGTTGGTGGGTTCGAGTCCGGTGGTACTTGGAGGTGCTTAAGTGCGCCAGCCTCGTGTCGGAAGATGTTCTGACATGTAAAATAATTCCTGCACCTCGGCATCTCCGGAATCCGTAAAAGTAGTTAGAGAGACGTTAAAATAATAATAATATTATCAGACTGAATGAATTACACAATGTTTATAAGCTGTAGTATATCCCGAGCAATGCTGATGGGCCCTTGTACAAAAAAAAAATAAATTTCATTCCTACTCAAACCTACTCTACCCTACTATAGCCTATGTACATAACATACTATGGAATACAGTACACAGTATATAAAATAAATGGACCTTCTGCGTCTAAAACAAAACAATGAATTAATGTCTGTATAGAAATGAACAAGAGTCCGTGGCTCAGGCGGCAGCATGCCGGCCTCTCACCGCTAGGTTCCGTGGTTCAAATCCCGGTCATTCCATGTGAGGTTTGTGCTGGACAAAGCGGAGGCGGCACAGGTTTTTCTCCGGTACTCCGGTTTTCCTTGTCATCTTTCATTCCAGCAACACTATCATGGAACATTTCATTTCATTAATCATTGCCCCAGAGGAGTGCCACAGGCTTCGGCAGGCGGCACAAGTCCCATCCTCGCCGCCAGAAAGGGGCTTCGTTCATTCCATTCCTGACCCGGTCAAATGACAGGAAATGAACAATAATGACCCAGATAAATATATAATCATTTATCATTATTTCAGGTTATGTACGGTATTTGATTTCTTCATATTAAAGAATATTTTGAAACTGTATGGCTGGAAACATTACTTACTTACTTACTTACTTACTTACTTACTTACTACTACTAGATCATCCCATCGCGATATTTTGAGCAGAGTTGTTAAAGCTTCCCGGATTTTGTACCCCTCTGATCTCTTGCAAAAAGCGGTTCCATTCGCGGCTGGCTGCAACAGTGAAGAAGCAGTACACAACCAATATATGCAATGAAACTAATTCACGCATATATATAAACACAAATCAGCTAATACTGAAGTCTACACAGAAATTACCATTCATGAAAGTAAGAATGTATAGGCCTACTAATAATTTCATGTTATTAACAGGAATGTGTTGATTGGTGAGGAGCGCAGTTAATTAGGCACCAAGCTCTGTTGCTCAAGGAAGCAGGTGTGAATATAGACGAAATTGCAGTCGAAACCGGTTGTAACGACCCCGAAGGGACCGTCAATTAACGGTCGTTATAGGTGATAGTTGCACACACTGGTCTTCTTTGTTTTTGCTAAAAACCTGTAAGTTTTAGGTTGCACACTTAGAGGGTTAATTAATAGAACAAAGTTAAAATTTCAAAAAGGACAAGTTCGGCTCGACAGTCAGGTCTTTTGATTTGAAACCCGTAGGCGACCTGCGTATCGTAATGAGGATGACATGATTATGAAGACGATACCAAGCCCCCGTGCCAGTAAAATTAACCAATTATGGTTAAAAGACACCCGGCCGTAAAAACGGATTAAATCCACACAAAGTGCCAACCGCAGGTAACTGGGAAAAGGATAATAATAATAATAATAATAATAATAATAATAATTGTTACCGTGTTTTTGTGGTAGTTAAGCATGAAAGAAGGTGCTGGGTGGTGAATAGGTCTCAAACTACTAAAGAGAAATTAAATTTAAAATTTTAACAAGGTTATATTTTCTTTTCAAAATTAGGTAACAACAAATAGAACAGGTACTTAGTAGCCGAAATACAACTTGAAATGTACAATTACAGGGATTAAAGAATTTGGGCTTCGAGCCCTGAAAACACAATTCTTGAGCAACTAGCTCAACTTTACGATATACCAATTTCAACAAAAGGGGCAGAAGACCCCAATCAAACCCTGGAGCCCTTGCTCCAAATTACACAACAAAGCCTCCTCGAGGCATACAACTCTCAGTTTTAGAAAAGAGCCACTCGCTCTTAAAGTTAAGCCTCTTCCAGGCCACACCAAACTCAACTTTCAAGTTGTCCTCAAAGGACATATACACAGGGGTAAAATACCCAACCTACTGAGGTCTATTAGGAGAGAAAAGATTAATACATGACCTCTAAAATACAACTTGAGAGGAGGCGAACTTGCACTCCTAATACACTTTGCTTAAGACCTACTTGGCACTAGGCCGTTACTACAAGGGCTAATCCCATACTACGGAGGTGACTTAATGGCAATTTACATTACATTACGGGAGAATTGGGTGAGAAAAATAAGTTCACCTCAAGACGATGTGAGTGGGAACTCGAGAGGGTTAGCACACTCTATCCCATAATGTAGCTTTACAAGAGAATAGAAGAAAAGAGTAGTTACATTTTAGGAAAAGGTTACATGATGGAAAACGCTTCGAACCCGCCGCGAGAGTTAAACTGCCGACCTAGCAAGAAAAGAAGATATTAATAGGCCATTACCTGGTAGTAGAACGCTGCCGAGGAAAGAGGCGCTTCCCGCCTCCTGCTATGTACTTAATACACAGAAAGATGGAACAGAAGTGGCCCGGAGACCCTAAAATCAGCAGTTTAAATACTCTCGCAGAGAATTCTAGGCGTTAGGGGAAAGAAAACACCCTCCCACAAAGATTTTATTGGGTAGGACCCCGCAACAGATACAAGTTGGGGGAAGATACCCCTGATTGGCCAGAAATTCATTGAAGAAATTCGTGATTGGATACATTCAAAGCAAGGGGAAGAAAGGGGTAAATATTGCCAACTTAAACAATGATAGAAATAAATTTAACAAAGAACAAACTCCTGAAATTAAATTTTCTCCAACAAAATAGTTCTTTGACTCTGCACTAGGTTGCACTATTGTTGATCTTCAGTAGTGTCCTCTAGAAGAGAAAGTTCACACTTCTTAATACAAGCAAAACAAAAGTACATCGAAAATGACACAGTTCACAAACTCAAAATTTTCCAGGTAGTGACATCTTCTGAGAAATTTGAAAATTAAGACCGTAGATAAAGTTCAGATTTCCTCCAGAAGAGGAGTATTAACTGGCGCAACTTTTAAATAAACGGTGTGGAGGTGTACCGCCCGGTACAGACCTCCCCCCCCAAAAGTTCATCCAAGGGGTAACACAGAAGAACATAAACGTTTGTTTGAAAATAAGTTCCAAGTTTTGATGTTGATATTAAGATAACTTGCAGAAGTTTTTGAGAAATTTCTTAATTCAGTTCCAAAATTTTTGTTGCAGTTGGTAACGTAAGGTTTTTATGTTTATCGAAGTTGAATTTCTGAAGATAAGCTTTTAATACTTAAAGGTGAAGGAAAAATTTGCAATGTCCACCCAATATTGCTGCTGAATTTCCAAGAGTAGTTATTGCTTAGGGTGACAGTCCATATAGCTGATGTAGATTAAGAAGGATGGCCAGACCGGCCGTTGCAGCTTGCGTCCAAGGGAGGCCGCTCGGACCCCTTAAGTACCCTGAGATACCGCTCGCCCGCACTATGAGGGGAGCAGAGGTGTAGAAGCACGCCGCGCCCGCGGTGAACATATACAGGCTGCGGGCCAGTAGCAGGTCGTGCGCCGCACATCAGCCTTGGCCGGGAGGTGAGCTCCGGCTCGCCGTGCACATGTCGTCCTCGCTGGAGAGGAGGGGGCCCATCCCCCTCCCCAGTCGCTGCACGGCGCTGCGCGGCTGCGGGGGCGCTGAAACATTAAAGCTAGGCGGCAGAATTGTGTTGGACAATCATTTTCTTTGAGGGTACAGGCTTGTAGTGAGAGTGAGGGGCCAGCGGCGTGCAGATATTCATGGTATTCATTAAGCCACTGTGTAGAGTGGAGCAGGAGACGGGAGCGTGGTAATGGCCGTGGCAAAGACAGGATGGCAGTTTAATGGGTCGGGGCAGGTTTCACAAACATGCTTACATAAGAAACAAAATCCTATAGAAGGGGCAGAATGCCTTAAAAGTGAAACTCAAAAAAAAATATAACCTTCATATCCTTTCAAAATAATATGAAGCAAGTTAACACAGAAATTACACCGGTTTCACCTGGGACAGGTGAACCCTAAATATCCTCTCGGTGGCTGGATTACTTAGCAATAAGGTAACCGGCGTAAGAAAATCGAGAATGATACAAGGCCCATGAAATCTGGGGGCAAGCTTGCCCGCGGGAACAAAATTTTTGACCATAACCTGGTCACCTACCTTCAAGGTGGTGGGTCTCCGTCCACGATCATACCTTTCCCTAACCTTTTCATGAGATACTTTAAGATTAGCTTTAGCCTTCTTCCAAAGATCTTTAATGTTGTCCGGATCTATTGTCTCGGGCAGAATGTCACTCAGAGACCAGAGGTTAGAGAGCGGCGAGTTGGGAACAAACTTGAACATCAAAGAAGCTGGAGTAAACTTGTGAGATTCATGAACCGCCGAATTCAAAGCAAAAGCTAACCAATGCAGGGACGTGTCCCACCTGGAAGGGTCTTCATGATGATAAGCAATGAGAGCGGACCTGAGATTACGGTTAACTCGTTCAGCCAGAGATGGTTGCGGGTAATAAGCAGAAGTAGTTACATGAGAGATGGACAAGTCAAAACAGAATTTACGAAATGAATTAGATGTAAAAGCCTTAGCATTATCAGATACAATGTATTGGCACGGACCAAAAGAAGCGAAAATAGAATTTAGGCAAGTAATGGTGGACTGAGCGGTAGCCAGCTTAGTCGGAAATAACCAAGAAAATCTGGTAAAACCATCTCCGCATACAAAGATAAATTTGTTGGCATTTCCCTTCGACTGGGGGAAGGGTCCTACATAATCAATATACAGGCGTTCCATGGGGCGCGACGCTTGATGAGAAGACAAAAGGCCTACTTTAGTGGACATGGTGGGTTTACTGATCAAACAAGATTTACAAGCTTTTACAAGTTCACGAATTTCACCGTCCATACCTTTCCAGATGAACCTTTCACGAATCTTTTCACGGGTTTTAAAGATTCCAAGATGCCCCCCCAATGGGGTCTCATGATAGTATTTGAAGATCATAGGCACGAGAACAGCTGGAACGACAACTTTCATCATCTTGTCATGCCTCGAAGGGCAACATAAAACACCATTCCTCAGAACATAAGGGACGACATGTTCCCCAGAAGAAAGGGTTTCCATTATCGGAGCCAGCGTCGGATCTTCACGTTGGTATTTCTCGATATCCCTAAAGAGCATGGGGGCATCAGTTAAAATGGCACTAACATCAACTAGTGTGGACTCGGGAGGTGATGAACGGTCGACCGGTTCATGGTTCTCAACGTCGTTTGAAAACATACGGCTGAGTCCATCAGCAACCACATTTTCAGTACCTCTGATATGCCTGACCTCGAATTGGAAGGCAGAAATACGGATAGCCCAACGGGCTATACGACCAGTACGACGCGGCCTACCTAAGACCCAGCTTAAGGCTTGGTTATCTGTCTCCAGGTCGAATTTGACATGTTCCAGATAGAGACGGAACTTTTCTAAGGCAAATAAAACTGCCAAACCTTCGAGCTCATAGATGGAATACTTGGCTTCTTGAGCCGACAAAGTCCTAGATGCATAGGCGATGGGGCGCCTCCCTAGTTCAGTCTCTTGAAGAAGGACTGCAGCTACCGCTGACGACGACGCGTCGGTTTGGACGATGAATTTCTTCGAGAAATCAGGCATAGCAAGAACAGGGGCATTACAAAGAGCTAATTTAAGGTCTTCAAAAGCGGCTTGTTGAGAAGGTCCCCACTCGAATTTGATGCCTTTCCTACGAAGAAGGTTTAAGGGCGCCGCTCTATTAGCAAAATTAGGAATGAACTTCCTGAAGAAATTCACCATGCCAATGAACCTGGCGATACCTTTAATGTCCTTGGGAGGTTTAAAATCACGGATGGCCTGAGTTCTAGAATGATCGACAGCTACACCATCAGGTGACACAATATGCCCAAGGAAAGACATAGAGGGCTTAGCGAAGGCAACCTTGGACAACTTAACAGTTAACCCCGCCTTACGAAGGCGATCGAGAACTTCTCGCAGATGATCTAGATGCTCTTCAAAAGTCTCTGAAAATACGACGACATCATCCAAGTAGTGATATAAGTACTCAAATTTGATGTCGGAGAAGACCCTATCTAGTAGCCTAGTGAGTACAGCTGCTCCCGTGGGGAGCCCGAAAGGCACGCGGTTGTATTCATATAAATTCCAGTCCGTGGCAAACGCTGTAAGGTGTTTAGACTCTTCGGCAAGGGGAATTTGATTATAGGCCTGATTCAAGTCCAAGATAGTGAAGAACTTGGCCTTACGAAACCATGAAAAGCAAGAATGAAGGTCGGGAAGGGGCACAGATTGCAACACCACCTTCCGATTGAGAGCCCTGTAATCAATGACAGGCCTGAAGCCTCCTTGGGGTTTCGGGACTAGAAAAATAGGCGATGAATACGCCGACTTAGAGGGCCTAATAATACCATCCTTCAACATCTGATCGATGATTTCTTTCAGAGCCTTCATTTTAGGTGGAGATAGCCTATACGGTGGAAAACGGACAGGAATCGAATCCGTAACCTCAATTTTGTATTCAATAAGGTCAGTAACACCAAGAGAATCAGAGAACACCTCGGGAAACGACTGACACAGTTTGCGAATACTATCAGCCTGCTCCTCAGGTAGATGTCTAAGGTCTAACAACATCTCATCCTGGGTAGGCGAAATAGAAGAACATGACACAGAATTACACTTTAATAGTGGTATTTTACAACTAGAAGCAAATTTGAATGTGCACGACCTAGACTGGAGATCGAGCACAAGACCAGTGTGAGAAATAAAGTCCGCTCCCAGTATGATGGGGCAAGACAAGTGCTTAGCCACAAACAGTTTAATTTTCCAGGTAAATTTAAAAATACGAATTTTGACCAGTACGGAACCTAGAATTTCTAATGGAGATGAATTAGAAGAAACATATTGAATACGAGGAGAGTCATAGACAGGTAGTTTACAAACAGATTTCAATTTCGAGTACCATACAGCCGAAATAATGGAACAAACACTGCCTGAATCTAATAGAGCTGTTATAGGCTCGTTATTTAACTCAACCTTAAGAAAGGGAACAGGTGCGGGTGTATCCGCCGCAATCCTAAGACACTCTTTGGGGCATTCAAAAGATGTATTCGAAGACTTATCGTTCCCTGAATTCTCGACCTTTTTGCCAGGGGCTGAGCCTTGGGAAGCAGAATTAGTTGACTCAGCCGAAGCCACTAGTCACTTTTGATTGTTGTTGGAAGTTACACCAGAAGTTGAGCAGGAGGGGGTGCTATTCGAATTGGGACAATTCTTAGCGATATGTGAGAAGGCCCCACATTTAAAACAGCCTTGTGATGAACCAGCTCCATTATTTGCCCTACTAGACTTGATCAGAGGACACTTATTCCGCAGATGGTCAGGCGACCCGCAAGCATAACATTTACGGGGATTGACTGGTCGGCGAGGTGGAGGCCGAGTGTTACAAAAGGAAGGCGGGGGTTCTTTCGCGACACGCAAAGAATCGGCGTATCTAACTCCTTCCGCTGAAACGGCCAATGCTTCAAGTTCAGAGAACGTTTGCGGGCACGCCGCGAAACACAAATATGACCTATAGGGAGGTGAAATTCCCTCTACAATAGCCTGTACAATCTGATCTTCAGGAAAATGAAGGGCAAACACCCTAGTATAAAACTTAATGTCCTGTATGAAATCAGCCAAGTTTTCATCCAACCTCTGTACTCGATAATAGTATTTCTGAATCAGAGATGACCTCGCGCGGGCAGGAATGAAATTTGCAAGCAAGTGTGCGTGAAAATCTTCAATAGATGACTGTTCAGCAATGGCTCTTACTATTTTATCTGAGAGAACACCAATAGCATACGGATAGATAATTTGCAAAATCTGACAAGGGGAAAGAGAAAACACAAGGGCGTGATCCTGAAATTCCACTAGAAATCTTAAAAACGAAATTACTTCACTGGTGGTGTTGACAGAAAACTTAGAGATACCTCTTAGCAACATTGCCAATGGATGAGGCAAGCTACTAAACCCGGGTGACATAGTAGGTAAAGGTTTCAATGGCAAAGAAGTTAATTCAGAACGGATGTTACCCAACGATGCACGGCGTTCAGACTCGTTGTCCAATGGGGCAGAGATAGTTTGAGCAGCAACGGTTATCCTATTAACTTCTCCCTTGGGAGGCGCTTCCTCACTGCCTGCATTCACTATGGAGGGTTGATCAGATTTGGGAGGAGCCTCCCCCGTTAACAATAGAGTGACTTTACTAGACAATTCAGAAATAGTTTCAAGGAGCGTATTAGCTTCCTTCCTCTGAACGTCATTCACCTTTAGAGACAACAGATCATTAACTCTATTTGAAAAGTGATATAGTCTGCCTTGCACACGCTTAATTTGATTAGGAGATGGATCATTTTCATCAAAAAAACTAACTACAGAAGCTAGCCCAGTAATATTCTCCGTGATCGTGGAAAGAGAGTCGTCAATTTCTTTCTCTCCCAAATTGGGGACGGAAATGGGCAAATCAAGGGACTCTCTAAGCTTGTTAGTGTCTATTGCAACCGTGCCTCCAGATTGCACATTTCTAATAGTCAATTCATATATCAACTCCTCCTTGCGCAAGTAATTAAGGAGGAGAACATCGCGAGGGCCGGGCATGATGACAGAACAATTTTGAAAAACTCAAAAAATTCCAGCAACTGAGAAAATTGTTAGAGTTCGAATTAAAGCAATGTTTAGCCGTCAAAGGGGCTAAATTGAGACCCATTCAACCACGCTCTGCTACCACTTGTTACCGTGTTTTTGTGGTAGTTAAGCATGAAAGAAGGTGCTGGGTGGTGAATAGGTCTCAAACTACTAAAGAGAAATTAAATTTAAAATTTTAACAAGGTTATATTTTCTTTTCAAAATTAGGTAACAACAAATAGAACAGGTACTTAGTAGCCGAAATACAACTTGAAATGTACAATTACAGGGATTAAAGAATTTGGGCTTCGAGCCCTGAAAACACAATTCTTGAGCAACTAGCTCAACTTTACGATATACCAATTTCAACAAAAGGGGCAGAAGACCCCAATCAAACCCTGGAGCCCTTGCTCCAAATTACACAACAAAGCCTCCTCGAGGCATACAACTCTCAGTTTTAGAAAAGAGCCACTCGCTCTTAAAGTTAAGCCTCTTCCAGGCCACACCAAACTCAACTTTCAAGTTGTCCTCAAAGGACATATACACAGGGGTAAAATACCCAACCTACTGAGGTCTATTAGGAGAGAAAAGATTAATACATGACCTCTAAAATACAACTTGAGAGGAGGCGAACTTGCACTCCTAATACACTTTGCTTAAGACCTACTTGGCACTAGGCCGTTACTACAAGGGCTAATCCCATACTACGGAGGTGACTTAATGGCAATTTACATTACATTACGGGAGAATTGGGTGAGAAAAATAAGTTCACCTCAAGACGATGTGAGTGGGAACTCGAGAGGGTTAGCACTCTCTATCCCATAATGTAGCTTTACAAGAGAATAGAAGAAAAGAGTAGTTACATTTTAGGAAAAGGTTACATGATGGAAAACGCTTCGAACCCGCCGCGAGAGTTAAACTGCCGACCTAGCAAGAAAAGAAGATATTAATAGGCCATTACCTGGTAGTAGAACGCTGCCGAGGAAAGAGGCGCTTCCCGCCTCCTGCTATGTACTTAATACACAGAAAGATGGAACAGAAGTGGCCCGGAGACCCTAAAATCAGCAGTTTAAATACTCTCGCAGAGAATTCTAGGCGTTAGGGGAAAGAAAACACCCTCCCACAAAGATTTTATTGGGTAGGACCCCGCAACAGATACAAGTTGGGGGAAGATACCCCTGATTGGCCAGAAATTCATTGAAGAAATTCGTGATTGGATACATTCAAAGCAAGGGGAAGAAAGGGGTAAATATTGCCAACTTAAACAATGATAGAAATAAATTTAACAAAGAACAAACTCCTGAAATTAAATTTTCTCCAACAAAATAGTTCTTTGACTCTGCACTAGGTTGCACTATTGTTGATCTTCAGTAGTGTCCTCTAGAAGAGAAAGTTCACACTTCTTAATACAAGCAAAACAAAAGTACATCGAAAATGACACAGTTCACAAACTCAAAATTTTCCAGGTAGTGACATCTTCTGAGAAATTTGAAAATTAAGACCGTAGATAAAGTTCAGATTTCCTCCAGAAGAGGAGTATTAACTGGCGCAACTTTTAAATAAACGGTGTGGAGGTGTACCGCCCGGTACAATAATAATAATAATAATAATAATAATATGATGATGATGATGATGATGATATGCCATATCTGATTCAGTTACAAGAAATGGCTGTCTATCTGATCCGTTGCAGAAGATTTCAACGTGTTGCACGAAACGGTTACACGCGACAACGAAAAATCGAAAAAGTTACAAATTTTAAAAAAAAACATCGATGAAATGGCGTATGGTTCTTTGTGCTGGGCGTGTCCGAGGACAAGTTCGGCTCGAAAGTCAGGTCTTTTGATTTGACACCCGTAGGCGACCTGCGTGTCGTGATGAGGATGACAAGATTATGAAGACTACACCAAGCCCCCGTGCCAGTAAAATTAACCAATTATGGTTAAAATTTCCGACCCTGCCAGGAAACGAACCTGGCAAGCTAACCATTTATCCATGGAACCGGACTTAACAAATGTGATAGGGGCTACAGACAAATAGGAACTCACTTTATTGAAACTCCGTATGAGGGTTCTATGCATTGCTCAGGGTACAAACCGCTCTACCGCGTAAACAGATCATGTTATACGAATGCCGAAGTTGAGGATATACTGCTGATATTTGGAAAGTGCCATCACAATGAACGACAAGCAGCCAGCAATATCCAGACATACATGTAACATGACCTATATAATAGATGAGGTTTAATATATTTCTCGATACGCTGAAAGGCTTAACAATTTATAATGAAGATGTATGTATGTATGTATGTATGTATGTATGTATGTATGTATGTATGTATGTATGTATGTATGTATGTATGTATGTATGTATGTATGTATGTATGTATGTATTGAACCCTTTTGGTCCATACTGAAGGATACCTACCTTTCTCACCTATCAGCAAAAGTTCATGAGATCTGTCTCTTGGGTCGTATCGAGTTCTTCGTTACTTGCTGAGGTAAAGGTTAGGTTCAGTAATTCTAATCTATGTACTCAAATTTGACATCACAAAACATAGGCAATAAACACACGGAAATGACGATCTACATTGGACGTGATATCACTTCGAAACCCTATTTAATAACTTTTTACAACATCATACGGCACTTGCAAGACTTCAAAAATTTATCCAAGTGAAACATAAAAACAAATGACCCTTTTTCGTCGTATTCTGACATTTTAAAAAACCACATAGGGGCGACCAACTTCGTCGTATATACCCCCTTCAAATACATATAATTTAGACATCATGAAACAAGATATAATAGGTGGTAAGATGGTAGGTCACATACCTTAAGTCACGTCAGCATTCATCTTAGGGCTCACCTGTAACCCAGGCATTTTTACATAGCCATTTTTATATTTCTGGCGGTATAGATCATTTTTGTCTTCCGGTTTCCTGGAAATAAAGCATAAAAAGAAAGAAAATGCCCTTCACATGTCGTTCTTGTTGATCGCACACGACGTACTGTAATTATTCCCGCACACGAATTACTTTCTTTACTACACACAATTTTACACAAACTCCTTCGGTACCTTGACCGCCCTTTTTGTACAATTATTTCCACTCAAGAAAAACTATCTCCACATGGAGTCAAGACCCCGACCACAACGGTTAAAATTTGTTGGTTGGACATAGTCTACTTTTGTCGTTCGATTTTACAGAGCAGCTCAACCCTCTGTCTTCAGCCTCGTGATACAAAATGCAGGGGCTTCATCATGGCGTCCCTCCTTATTTATAGAAACTACCCCTCTCTCCGGGCATTCTACTTTGCCGCCAAGAAAATTTCCGTAACTTTTCTGACTTAACTGAACTGTAATTACAAGAGTTTTGAAGGTAAGCACATACTTGCTACATAGCCGGTGGTAGTGTTCATAGACATTTAAAATTTATACATATTAAATTAGCTGGATAAATGACCTCATTTGATAGGCATTATATTTTGTCGACTTGGCTTGGGTACGCCATACACACGCGCTCTTTCTGAAATAATCCACCGAAATGACTTAGATTCTTCCGAGGTCGACACGTGCGAATGACGTCACGTATCCCAGAGCGTGGGGCAGAAGGTAGCCACCCCCATGCCACGTGTCACTCCCGTGCTATCAAGAAATCGAACTTCTTATCCCAATTGACAATTTAATGCATAATATTCTTAGGGCACAATGGTCATGGGTTCAGTATGTATGTATGTATGTATGTATGTATGTATGTATGTATGTATGTATGTATGTATGTATGTATGTATGTATGTAGTATGTATGTACACTGACTGACAGAGCAAATGCAACACCAAGGAGGAGTGGTTCGAAAGGGATGAAAGTTGGGGAAAAAACAAAGACGGCACGGACGAATAATTGATGTTTATTTCAAACCGATATGCAGGTTACACAATGCGCACGGCATCGACTCAGTAGGATGTAGGACCACCGCGAGCGGCGATGCACGCAGAAAGACGTCGAGGTACAGAGTCAATAAGAGTGCGGATGGTGTCCTGAGGGATGGTTCTCCATTCTCTGTCAACCATTTGCCACAGTCGGTCGTCCGTACGAGGCTGGGGCAGAGTTTGCAAACGGCGTCCAATGAGATCCCACACGTGTTCGATTGGTGAGAGATCCGGAGAGTACGCTGGCCACGGCAGCATCTGTACACCTCGTAGAGCCTGTTGGGAAATGCGAGTAGTGTGTGGGCGGGCATTATCCTGCTGAAACAGAGCATTGGGCAGCCCATAAAGGTACGGGAGTGCCACCGGCCGCAGCACATGCTGCACGTAGCGGTGGGGATTTAACGTGCCTTGAATACGCACTAGAGGTGACGTGGAATCATACGCAATAGCGCCCCAAACCATGATGCCGCGTTGTCTAGCGGTAGGGCGCTCCACAGTTACTGCCGGATTTGACCTTTCTCCACGCCGACGCCACACTCGTCTGCGGTGACTATCACTGACAGAACAGAAGCGTGACTCATCGGAGAACACGACGTTCCGCCATTCCCTCAACCAAGTCGCTCTAGCCCGGCACCATGCCAGGCGTGCACGTCTATGCTGTGGAGTCAATGGTAGTCTTCTGAGCGAACGCCGGGAGTGCAGGCCTCCTTCAACCAATCGACGGGAAATTGTTCTGGTCGATATTGGAACAGCCAGGGTGTCTTGCACATGCTGAAGAATGGCGGTTGACGTGGCGTGCGGGGCTGCCACCGCTTGGCGGCGGATGCGCCGATCCTCGCGTGCTGACGTCACTCGGGCTGCGCCTGGACCCCTCGCACGTGCCACATGTCCCTGCGCCAACTATCTTCGCCACAGGCGCTGCACCGTGGACACATCCCTATGGGTATCGGCTGCGATTTGACGAAGCGACCAACCTGCCCTTCTCAGCCCGATCACCATACCCCTCGTAAAGTCGTCTGTCTGCTGGAAATGCCTCCGTTGACGGCGGCCTGGCATTCTTAGCTATACACGTGTCCTGTGGCACACGACAACACGTTCTACAATGACTGTCGGCTGAGAAATCACGGTACGAAGTGGGCCATTCGCCAACGCCGTGTCCCATTTATTGTTCGCTACGTGCGCAGCACAGCGGCGCATTTCACATCATGAGCATACCTCAGTGACGTCAGTCTACCCTGCAATTGGCATAAAGTTCTGACCACTCCTTCTCGGTGTTGCATTTGCTCTGTCAGTCAGTGTATGTACGTATGTATGTATGTATGTATGTATGTATGTATGTATGTATGTATGTGTGTGTGTATTACTAGCAAGATACCCGTGCTTCGCTACGGTATTATACTGAAATTTATAACTGAATGCTTAGCTTTTTTCTAGCATGCTCGGGCAAAAGAGTATAAGTCAAAAATGTAACTTTACAGTAGAAGTATTTTTTCTTTATTCAAGTACTATACCTACTCCAAAGCATGCAAGTGCTTAAAAATGTTAGGTTCTTAGTCTAAATGCTGTAAAATAAATGAAAATTGATTTCAATGAAACATTCTAGAAAACTGTTGACTTATACTAGTTTTACTACCTACAGTTCTCACTTATTCTGTTTGGACCATTCATGTTTTCTGGTTCAGAATAGCTAAAAGTGCATAAAATTGTAGGCCATATATAAACATAATGAAATTGCTCTAATTTCAAGCAACAGATATAAAAAGTGTCACGAAATTAAAAGCACTAACATGATGCTAAAAATGCTGTCCGTAAGCGTTCTGAGGCATTCGGTGAACTTGATCTATAAAATGGCTTTCCTGCATCACCTATCACTGAATTACTGAATAATGTTTGGTTCTAGCTTCTTCATCCTCGTTTCTTACCCATCTGGATAAATGTCTGCAATATTGGATGTTTGCATATCTTTATAGAACTGATGGAAAGTACTTGGAATAAGAGAAAGCAAGTCTAAAATTGCCTTTCTCTTCTCCTTAGAAACGGGAAGTTTGCCATTGTAGCACCTACTTGTCTAAGCACTTCTATGCGCCCTCTTCTTTTGAGGTCCAACGTTCTAAACGAGTCCTCTTTTTTCAGTGGAGTTCTGAAGTACACTACACCCCAATCCCTGGTATAGCATATCCACTTTACATTACACCAGCCGAAAGGATTATACCATCAGTATCCTTTTTGCGGTGCATAAATGAAGTTCTTTACAGGCCTCCAAACTCCAGAAAGTCTTTGTGGGAAAGTTCGATGACCTGAAACTTCATTCTTTCCCACAAAACGTATCAGCTGGCTCCAGTCATGGCGATGATAGATAGGAAATTGCCGGCTCTTCTTCTGCTTCTCTATGAGTCCGTGGTCAACATCACAATCTAAGTGGCTATGGCACTAACCATTAATTTATGATTTACCAATCCTAAGTTTTTGTTATCGTTCAGTGCACAGAGAAACATAGCGGAAACGTGGGAGTTCTTATTTGCCCCCTGCATGTGTCCAAGTACATGGTAACCTTCTTAACCTCTCAAGGAAGGCCTATAAATTGTTCATAAATGCAGGTTGCCACCTGATTTGCCCCTCGTCCTTCCTCAGTCTCATTCCTCAAGTAGCATGTTACATCTTTCTTGCTTGTTTCGTACGTAGTGAGATTAAAGATCCACAATCGTCGTTTATAAAAAGAAACAGATGTCTGAAGAAATGGTGTTGGTAAACACTGTTACATATCGAACGAGTAGCACCGTGATGTAAGGTCTTCTTTGCACGACTGTTTGTCTTCGTCCTTTGCTAAATAAGGTGCATCTCCTTTATGATGAAGTGGAAGTTCATCTTCCAGTTTTAATTTCTCTTCTTGGTCTTCCTCAAATCTTTTTTGTATGTGTTTAAAACATCACATTTGTGGCACGTGTCTACTATGGGTTTCTTAAAAGAAACGTTCATTTTATGGAACTCCTTTTTGTATATTGGACGGGATACAGAGTCGCATATATTCCCACAATACAACTTATACATTATTTGCATATTTAGATTGGGGTGGTAAATATATACGACTGGTTTTCCGTCTCGTGTCGTGCGATTCGTACGCTGGGAAAGATGAGATGTGCTGCTAAACTTCTTTTAATTTACTGTCATCGTGTTTGTTAGCTAGTGGGTGTCGCCCCCTCCGATCTGGTTGGATTGCACCGGACACACTAGCCTTTTGAATGCGATAACAACTGCAACGAACATTTGTGACACATCAAGTGTCCGCATGAAGCAGTCTCTACAAACCCTAAATCTCTCACCATCAACTCTGAAATGAAACAGGTGAGTCGCTTCCCTAGTTTTTTGTCTATATGGATAATTTGTGCGTTTCCGCGATGTAGCTGGCTGTTTCGTTTCTATGAGTTGATCGATGTAATTAGCTCATTTGTTTCTGTCACCCAAAGCCCAAAATTCATCAAACAGCTCTTCCCTGATAAGTTTCTCCCTGTGGATCGCCTCCAGAAACTTCTTGCACTTCATCCGACAGTTCTTAAGTGGCTTTGACCTCTTTACTGTTATAACATTACCCTTTGCGGTTACATATTCCTTTCCTGTATTTCTACTCAATTTTCTCTCAGCTCTGAGTATTCTGGAAAACACTGCAACACGATTTCTCACTTTTTGTATGAATTTGCGAGCTAGGAGTGCCTTCGTTTTGCGGACTGCCTGAATCACTGCTTTCGGGTGTATATAGGTCTTGTCACGATTAGAATCGTCGAAGACGGATATTTCACTGTAGTTTGCATTAGAATTTTTAACCAGTTCTGTACAAAAGTTGCTGGCATTTTTAGGAGTGGTCGAAGTCAGTCTATGGCACACTGTTCGTCACTGACACTGTTCAGGAGCTTCTCAACTTCTTCTACTATTTCCATCTGTTCATAGTTAAGTTCCGAGGAAGACCATGAACTGACTTCTCTGAGTTCAGGTGTGAAAACTCCACTGGATTCTTGTTGAACTGAAGTGACAAGAACAACCAACATCCTGTCACTAAACATACAATTTAAGGCGAAGAATTTGGAAAATTAAAAAAAAGGAACTGATATCAACTCTAGTATCTTCTTAGCCCTTGATACCATGTTGCATCACAAAACATATATCCATAGAGCAGGAAAAACTACTTTATTTGCCGCAGCAAGTCACAGCTGAACTAATCCTTCCAATAATTTTAAACAATGTAAGGAACAACAAAAACAACCGGAATTGTTATTTGGTGTTGTTAATGCATCAATATGTGCACAGAATTGTATCCAACAATCGTAATCAAGGAAAGAAATGACTTGTACTCTTTTACTCCGTATGTCTTGTAGGAAGGTGCAATGGTATAAACAGTGCATGTTGACATATACTGTTCTGACCAAGTAAATAAATTCCTTTCTCAGTTATACTATTTCTACCATGTGCCGTTACAGCTCATTGCTTCTCTTCAGACTTATATCACTTTTACCATAGCTGTGTGACGACTCTACCTCACAGAATCTGGACTTCTCATTTTCGCAATTTTTTGACTTATACTCTTTTGCCCGAGCATGCTAGAAATCCTCCCATTCTGAGAGAATCCGCCAAAATTCGCAATCTGACTCGTTTTCTGAGAGATTACAGCAAAGTTCCTCACATTTTTCAACCTCTCTTTCCAGCAATCGATTTCGTACTTCCCGGGCTAGGTCCAGGTATTCCACGCGGTCAGTTGGGTCCCAAAATATTTGCCATCTTTTCCTATAAGCATTTTTAGTATGGATCAAATCCTGAAGGAGATCCGGCGTGGTGTCGTCTTGGGTGGCTAGACTGTATTCGTAGTCATTACCAGGCCAGGACCCGTTTGCAGCTCGGTCCGCACAATTTGACGACGGTCCAGAACATTATTATTATTATTATTATTATTATTATTATTATTATTATTATTATTATTATTATTATTATTATTATTATTATTATTATTATTAGATGTTCTGGAGCCTACAGAAAGATGCAAGACCGCTACTTGGCGATAAATTACATCTGCTGCCATTGTCATTGTTGACAATGTGACCAGCACCATTGTCGCGCGTAGGCAAGTGTGCGTGATTTCTGGCGATACGAATGACATACTTCCGTGCATTATTGACCTTATTGTAAAGGTGAACAATTTGACGGTCAATCTCATTCCTATAGTTTATTCCAAATGTTTTTAATTTTTATTTATATGCCAGGAGAGTCTACTGTAATCTAAGAACGTTCTACGAAGGAAAAGATGGCTGTTGAAATCGAACCCAGGAAAGATTAAAAATGATCAGTTTATGATCAGAATAAGTACATCGAAAACCTACAGCCTGTTTCCAGTCATTCGACAGGGTCAGGAATGGAATGAATAAAGCCCCATCTAGCGGCGACAATAGGAATTGTGCCGGCTGCCGAAGCAATCCTCTGGGGAAATGTTCGATGAATGACAAATGAAATGAAATATTGGACAGTGTTGCTGGAATGAATGATGACAGGGAAAACCGGAGTATCCGGAAAAACCTGTCCCACCTCCGTTTTGTCCAGCACGAATGGCACATGGAGTGACCGGGATTTGAACCACGGAACCCAGTTGTGAGAGGCCGGCGCGCTGCCGCCTGAGCAACGGAGGCTCCTTATAAGTACTTAAGTCAATTAATTTTTCAATTCCTTCACCCCCCCGCTTCATTGGAGTTTCCGTAAATACGTGTTTCTTTACTTTTAAAGCATATTCCAAATATCAAATTTCACGTCTGTAACATTTTCAATTTTGAGATATCAGTAGCCTAATTATAAGAAATCAACACCATTTTCAGTCACTTTTACCCCTCCCCCTTCCACACAAGTGGTATTTCCGCAAACTAAAAATACACGTTTCATTATTTTTAATAGAGATAAAAATACCATTTTTCACTTCTGTAAAACGTTAAGTTTTTTATATATACTGTAGAAATTCTCATTTTAAAACTTCACCCCTTTTTATTTCCCCTTAAAGGGAGTTTCCAAAAACAAATCACCTATGTTTCCTTACATTTACAGGAAATTCCAAATACCCACTTTTTAAGTCTGTAACATTTTACGATTCTCAGATATTCTGTAGATATATTCTTTCGAAAAATTCACCCCAATTTGTCACTCCTGTTTAACCGCCATTAATTGGATTTTCTAAAAACAAAAAAAAAGTGTTTCTTCATTTTAAAAGGAGATCCCATATACAAATTTTCGGTTCTGTAATATCTTCAGTTTCTGAGATATATGTATCCTCATTAAAGGCATTCAACCATTTTACACCCTTCCTATTCGGATTTACAGAAAACAAAAAATACGTGTTGCTTTATTTTTAAAGGAGATTCTAAATATCAATTTTTACATCCGTAAAAGATGTAGACACACTCATTTTAAAACTTAACCCCCCTTTGCACCGCCCGTTATTTGGATTTTCCAAAAACGAAAAATACCTGCTTCTTTATTTTTAAAGTACATCCCAAATACTAATTTTCAGGCCTGTAATATTTTCAGGTTCTCAAATATAAGTGGCCTCATTAAAGGCATTCAACCCATTTTTCACCCTTTCCACCCTTTGTATTGGTATATTCCGAAAACAAAAAAATAGTGTTTCTTTATTTTTAAAGGAGATTGTAAATACCAGTTTTACATCTATAAACTTTAAAAGTTTTGAGATATAGATACACTCATTTTAAAAATTAATCCCCCTTTTCACCCTCCCATTAACTGGATTTTCCAAAAACAAAAAGTACGTGTTTCTTTATTTTTAAAAGAGATCAAAAGTACCAATTTTCAGGTCTCTAATATCTTCGGTTCCTGAGATATAAGTACCGGTATCCTGATTAAAGGCATTCTACCCCCCTTTTTCAACGTTTTCTCCCCGCCTCCTATTGGGATTTTCTGAAAACAAAAACAAAAAAAAACAAAAAATATACGTGTTTCCTTATTTTCAACGCCATAAGACCTATCTGTGTCGGTGCGACGTAAAGCGAAAGCCTTATTTTCAAGGAAGATTCTAAATACCAATTTTTACATCTGTAAACTCTTAAAATCCTTTCTTAGTGAGCACCTACATCTTAATATGAATCTGTGCCCAAAATGTCATTTCTTTATGTCCAGTAGTTTTGGCTTGGCGATGATGAATCAGTCAGTCAGAACAAGTTATTATACATATATATATAGATAGATGAATGATAAAGTCGTAACTATACGCAACTATGTAAATATATAAACTGTTTTATGCCATTGCCATTCAAGTTAAATTATATTTTTAAGTTAATACAATGAACGAATCTTAGGCAATGACGTCACTGTTGATGAAAGAGTAAATGTTTTACAATTAGGGATTGCTTGAACGTTTATCTAAATGCAGCAGGTGTAGAGGGAACGATTTGTCTTGTGCGTGTTTTCTTATCGATAGACCCAGTTCGATGCTTGATGAGGGATCTGAATATCCCAGATTTGAATATTCTGTGCACAAATAATGTGCGTCCAGTATTATTTCAGTAGCTGATGGCACGTAATCAGACGAATGTTATTTTGTGAAAATATTTGAGAATCCTCAGTTTAGTGTTACATTTCAGAAGGTTCAACGTTATTAATGAATGTAAATCATCTAATATGGGTTTTTTATTGTATTCAAATTTCCATGCAATGTGATTGTGATAACTTGTGCATTGCTAACAGACCGGATCTCATTTCGACACTGGAGCCGATGACCTCGATGTTAGGCCCCTTAAAACAACAAGCATCATCATCATCATCATTTCGACACCAGATGGTAATAAATTATATTGTATTGTAAATTTAAAATGCATTCACAAATTTATTCATGATAGCTTAATGGGTGTAAGACTTCCACTATAGGGACGTCGAGGTATGTTCATACATGGGGTCAGGCCTCGGTGACGTATTCAGGATCATTAACACGCATTAATTCTATACTCCACTTTGGAACTTTTCAGGAAATTTATGTCTAAATTCGTGTTTTACAAGCGAAAGCTAGGATCGTTTCCATACGTTTTTGTTGTGGTAAATGGAAAAACATGTCAAGTGGATCGTTTCCGTGTGTGTTTTTGTTATTGTTGTGGTCAATTGAAGTTGTGTTTCTGAGCTTATATTATATTATAATGTCATTGTGATAGAAATAATTTCGAGTAGATACTGTCGTAAACATCATACAGGGCGTGCGGATCTTCTCGCCATGGTGTTAAAGATATACGAGTCATCATATAAAGGCTAGTGGATATCATTTTACGAATTGTACCATGTGGGCAAAGGAAAACTGACCCGCAGGATATGTATGAGACCGACGCGGAATTGACCCTTGTTAATGAACAGGAGAAGTGCCAAACATAGGAAATTCTGAAAACCGTAATTTCTATGCACCAGTCATCTGCTGGCACATGAATAAGCGTGCGCATCTCCCGAGTACGTCGCTGTATCGTTACGTGTTAGTGAGTGAGTGAGAGAAGCGGACGTGCTTAGTGACCAGTTGAATGCAACACACAATGGTGCTCACGATGAAATAGCGCGGGTCCATTGTCGAGTGTTGTGCGAAGCACTATTCGTGGGAAAATGTGCGAAACATTATCAAAAAGGACCTGTATGTGTCCTTGCATATTTACTGTTGTTCATGCGTCCACAGGAACCTTCGCGCGTTGAGCTCTGCCGGTGGTTTTAGGTGAAATTTATTCAGAATTTTCAGACCCTCAGTTTTTGATTTCTCCAGATGAGGCTTGGTTCAGCCTGTCAGGGTATGTGAACACACAGAACACGCGCCGTTATGCACCAGAAAATCCCCATCAGTACGTCGAAAAGACGTTGCACAATCTCAAGATTTGTGTGTGGTGCGCAATGTCTGGCGACCGCGTCGTAACACGATTCTTTCACCAGACTACAGTATTAATGCTAAACGGTATGTCCAGATACTGTTTAGTCCATATGTGCACCAACTCACAGGAGATGAACGTCTGTATATATTTTTTCAGCAAGACAGAGCAACAGCACACACCGCCTTGACAATCTTGTCACGAGTGCATGAAGTGTTCGGTGAGGAGAGGACAATCAGCAGAGGCAGTGCAATCAACTGGCCACCTCGATTGCCTGATATCTCTCCATGTAATTTTACATGTGGGGCAAATCGAAGATATACTCCGATAACCCTCACACACTGGAAGATCTACCGCAGAAAATTGAAATCGCTATTGCTGCTATCCCTCAGGCAGAGCTGCTACGCGTGTCTCACAGTCTAATAAATCGAGCTCAGCCCTGCATCGAAGTCAACGGTGGCCATTTCCAGCATATTCCCTGATGTTCGATAGCAAGGGCCAATACCGTGACAATGCTACTGTAAATATTGTAAGTATATTGTAAATATTTTCCGCCAAGTTTTATTTAGCACACCTTATATGCGTTTTCAACAAGTCTTGGCATTTGGTTCAGGATTTAGCACGTTGCTTGTGTATTGCTGCCAAGGAGTGCCATAAATCGTTAAGTGTAGGTCTGTGTTGTTGTTATTATTATCATCCACGCCCATGATTATTATCTGTGCATGTTAAAATTTACAATACAATACCATCTATTACCACTTGGTAATATACGAGAATAGGAAAAAGGAAACGAAGAAGAAAAACCGTCGTTCTAAGTGGTTTAAATGTCCGAGCGCTGGCCTTCTTATCAAAAGTTGGCGGGTTCGATCCCAGCTCCGTCCGATGGTATTCCAGGTTGCTCAAGACAACCTGCTTAATTTCTGTAGATTGAATAGAACGTAAAGTATACCTGAAATGAAAATTTTCGGCACCTGGTTGTCTCCGAAAACTGCAGATGTAATTAATGGGACGCAAAACTAATTACGTTATGCTTTAGGAAATAGAGGAGAATGAGAAGGACGAGGGATACTGAGAGAGAGAGAAAACGGGAGAGGAACGATAAGGAGGAAGAAAAATGGAGAGGAAAGAAGGAGAAGGAAGAAGTGAAGGAGGAGGAGATGATGAAGTGGAAGAAGAAGCAGAAGAGAAGTAGGTTGTGTGGAAAGATGGGAATTAGGAACAGGAGGAGTGGTAAGTAAATAAGCGAGAGGAGGAGAATGAGGATAAAGGGAAGAGCGGGGAGGAGTGCTGTTAGTAATGGTTGTAGTTACAGTTGCGGTGAGGAATTTGGTTTTATGGTCCATAACACCTCCTTGTATTAGTGTCAAACTTTTTTCATATCACACAATTATTTAACGCCATTTTAGTGCATACTTCTCCTATAGATTATAATTGATGTAAACCAACGCTTCACATAAAATTTTCGTCCAGTTTGACGTAAAGCTAGAATATACCAGACTGGACGTTGTCACGAAAGTCATCCTGGCCCAATATCCTGTCACACAAACCTTTCTTCGTAATTATAGTATCACGTTACTGAAATAAAACACAATTTATTGAAGTAGGAAAGCGTTATATATTTTTCAAACGCTATTAAGATCGTTGCTTGTGTTATTTAACGTGTCCGCTTATCAGAATGTAGGCCTACCTGACATTCGTTACATCGAAGAATATTTCCCTGATAGAATGGAAGTCTTAATAGCTACTCAAGGCGGTTTTATCACATATTAAAACAGAATTAGGAAAACCATGGGCATACAGCTATTCCATAACTTTGCTTGTACCTCAGAATATGTTTCGTAATGTGCGGACATAATAACTCTTGTTCCCGAAAGTATAATTTCTAACCAATCCCCAAAACACTTCACAGTAATGTTTTCCACTTCCCGCGAGTGTGTTCTTTATAAGAATGATTCCAATATAAAACCGTAGAAATTTAATGTTAACGTGATCCATCAGAGATGTCAAAGTTCGAATGTGCAATTAAGTAGTGGTAATCAATACGGCATATTTCTCTATCCTGACAACGTTTTGTAGCTAGCCAATACACTAAATTGCTCGAGAGTACAGCCATGATCATTCATCACCAGCGACACCTAATGATGGAAATGCCGAGTCAGCTTGGCTACGGAATGAATGAACTCTAGTGATAATAGCATATGAAACGAAAACCATCAATTACACAACCGCACACATTCACAGAAACAAACTATCTAAGAAAAATACCCTTGTCTCATATCTACCTCTGTCGTTTTTAAGGCTGTCACTTAGAATTTTTGTCCAAATGTACAATTGCAAATAAACTAGGATTACGTGAGGACTCAAAGTTTGTAAGTTTTTCCTTATAATGTTTTTTACGTCGCACCGACAAGATATGTCTTATAGCGACGATTAGATAGGGAAGGTCTAGGAGTGGGAAGGCAGCGGGCGTGACCTTAGTTACGGTACGGACCCTGCATTTGGATGGTGTGAAAAATGGAAAACCACTAAACACCATTTTCAGGGCTGCCGACAGTGGATTTCTAACCCACTCTCTCCCAAATACAAGCTCACAACTGCGCACTCCTAACCACACGGCCAGCTTGTTCCGTTAGTTGTGTTGGTTCAATAAGCAAGGAAGTACAATTGTAATATTCCTTAATTTATTCAAATTTTCCGCCAATCAGTAGAGGTACACTGCCGTTTCCACGCACGGTCATTAAACTGCACCTCTTGCCAGTAACACTGTCCCAGCAATTGTTGTAGTTTGATACGGCTTGAGGAAATGTGGTCGAACAATGAGACGTGTTGTGTGAGAGGGTTTTTCTTCCAGTAAAGGGTACGTGAGCATCTACAAACAGTCAAATAAACCGAGCGGACTTGCTCTGAACACGCGTCGTATAACAGCACGATAACATCAGGCCACATTCAGACACCCTCATACATGAGTTATTTCAGCACTACCGCTAATAGAGACTCATGTCCTGATGTGGCACCGACTGATATTTACCACTGAAAAAGCATTTACGTGAAAGGGGATTAGAAACTGACAGTGAAACTCAGTGACCTGTTATGTTCTGATGCAAATGCTGGACCATGATATCTACTGTACCGAGATATCGTTAAGACTAATGTGTAGATGGGTATATGTTATCATATTTATCAGTCCATACTATACAATACTCAGTCGAAAGAGTGAGTAAATTTACAACATTTATTGAACCGTCGCATATATTCAAGAAACATCCATCAATCGTATCAGAACACTCAACTTCATTGTCGAGGAAAGTACCTCAATAGTGACAAACAAAAAATTGTGGTAGGTCAAGTCTTCGTTTCCTAGGGTTAATGTCTTCATTGTGCCACCACACAATTAGACTTCACTTGTTTTTACACACAAATGGCGGTGACACTTCAAGTACACACCCACTAGTGTTCGCGTGGGGTCTGGGGGTCCCACGTGTTGGTGTTTTTCTCATTTTCTCGCAGATTGTGTTAGCTATTTACTTCCTGCTTCGCTACCTTCCTGTTTGCCAAAGTCTCGCTTACCGAGGAAAAATATATTGATATGTAGTATGTTATATCGCTGCGTGGGCCTCGACTCTAACCAGTTCAGTTACGTAAATTGCTTTCTAATATCTATTTCTGTTTTTCGCATTCATCTTTGCAAATCATGAATTTATTTTGGTGTGAATACTTTGTACTCTTCCCCTACGGGTAAATAAAAATGTGTCCATCACTTCGTAGGTCTTAGAAAATGAAGTAGACCTATTGTTATGACAACGAAACAAATACTGTATCAGGGAGTTAGGTACAACACACTCACAAGACATATTATCTTATTGTGATACTTCGTATCTTTAGCCTTTTGACCCAAATTCGGAGTTCGTTAGTACCAGTGACCGCATACTACCTCGTAAGGAGAGTAAGAAGGGGAAGGTTAAGTAAAAGAGGAAAGAGTAAGCTAGTCTGCGGTTTACAATCATGGAAACAATATTTCCGGGGAGAGTATATCTCTGAGAATTTGCGAAAAATAAACCTCCCAGGAAATGTACTTCCTTCAAGACATAACATTGTGAAAATGCTGCCAGGAATTTGACGGGGTAATAAGGAAGCTATGTTACTGAACTCTGGAATTCCTGTTACAAAACTTATCTTACTGAAAGAATTAGTAAATACACAACTATTCTGAAATACAAAACTTTCAGTGACTGTACATCTACGACTGTTTTGTACATTATGAAATTTGTTCATGGAATATGTATCCTTCCTTTCTTGATAAGTAAATATTCAGTACCGATGGTTAGGGAACAGAGCGATTTACACGGACTATAATTTCATACTAAATCCAAAATGTACCTGTGGTAGAACATAGACGAGAGTGAAGGAAATTTTGACACTGTCGTGGAATGAGAAAATGGGTGATGCAGTGGAAGAAAAGAAGAGAGCATGACAAAAATGGAATAGAGATTAAAAAAGAAGCTAAAGGAATTATAATTAAAGGAAATATAAAAATTTGGTAAGAGGTGAAACGTTGGTAGAATTTACACTAATGAAGAAACGAATGAAGTTGGCAGTAACATAATGCTGTATAGTAAAATACGAAGTAATAGGAAAGAAAGCGTTTACACAAAGCTGATGAAATAGGAAGATGGAGAGTTGATAACACATCCAGAAGAACTAAAGAGAGGATGAAAGGAGTATTTTAATAAACTGCTGAATGTGAGAAATTGTGGAGATGAGACGGTAGTAATAAAGTGTGATGACTCAACAGTAGAATATAATATACCAATGTTATAGGTGGAATGAACAGTCTGTAAAATGAAAGTGGGGAAGGCACCGGGGATGGATGAAGTGGTGTGGAAATGATAAAGGCTGCTGGACCTGTTGGGCTTCAATGGGTGTACAGATTTTTGAAGTGCGTATAGAAGCAGAAACGTGGTCCAGAAGACTGGGCAAAGGGAATAATAATACCAGTCTTTAAGGAGGGGGACAAAAAATGTGTGATTAATATAGAGGAATCACACTCTTATCACAAGTGGCAAAAATACTGGAAAGGATATTACAGAGGAAAATGAGAAGAAAGGTAGAGAGAGAGAGTGGCAAGAGGAACAGTATCAATCAATCAATCAATCAATCAATCAATCAATCAATCAATCAATCAATCAATCAATCAATCAATCAATCAATCAATCAATCAATCAATCAATCAATCAATCAATCAATCAATCAATCAATCAATCAATCAATCAATCAATCAATCAATCAATCAATCAATCAATCAATCAATCAATCAATCAATCAATCAATCAATCAATCAATCAATCAATCAATCAATCAATCAATCAATCAATCAATCAATCAATCAATCAATCAATCAATCAATCAATCAATCAATCAATCAATCAATCAATCAATCAATCAATCAATCAATCAATCAATCAATCAATCAATCAATCAATCAATCAATCAATCAATCAATCAATCAATCAATCAATCAATCAATCAATCAATCAATCAATCAATCAATCAATCAATCAATCAATCAATCAATCAATCAATCAATCAATCAATCAATCAATCAATCAATCAATCAATCAATCAATCAATCAATCAATCAATCAATCAATCAATCAATCAATCAATCAATCAATCAATCAATCAATCAATCAATCAATCAATCAATCAATCAATCAATCAATCAATCAATCAATCAATCAATCAATCAATCAATCAATCAATCAATCAATCAATCAATCAATCAATCAATCAATCAATCAATCAATCAATCAATCAATCAATCAATCAATCAATCAATCAATCAATCAATCAATCAATCAATCAATCAATCAATCAATCAATCAATCCATACATACATACATACATACATACTGATCTGCATTTAGGGCGGTCGTCCAGGTGGCAGATTCCCTATCTGTTGTTTTCCTAGGCTTTTCTTAAATGATTTCAAAGAAATTGGAAATTTATTGAACATCCCCCTTGGTAAATTATTCCAATCCCTAACTCCCTTTCCTATAAATGAATATTTGCCCCAGTTTGCCCTCTTGAATTCAAACTTTATCTTCATATTGTGATCTTTCCTACTTTCATGGACGCCACTCAAACGTATTCGTCTACTAATGTCATTCCACACCATCTCTCCGCTCACAGCTCGGAACATACCACTTAGCCCAAACTTGCAATATTTTTGTAAAGCTACTCTTTTTTTCGGAAATCACCCAGAACAAATCGAGCTGCTTTCCTTTGGATTTTTCCTGTTCTAGAATCAGATAATCCTGGTGAGGATCCCATACACTGGAACCATACTCTAGTTGGGGTCTTACCAGAGGCTTATATGCCCTCTCCTTTACATCCTTACTACAACTCCTAAACACCCTCATAATCATGTGTAGAAATCTGTACCCTTTATTTAAAATCCCATTTATGTGATTACCCCAATGAAGCTCTTTCCTTATATTGACACCTAGATACTTACAATGATCCCCGAAAGGAACATTCACCCATTCAACGCAGAAATTAAAACTGAGAGGACTTTTCCTATTTGTGAAACTCATAACCTGACTTTTAACCCCGTTTATCAACATACCATTACCTGCTGTCCATATCACAACATTATCGAGGTCACGTTGCAGTTACTCACAATCCTGTAACTTATTTATTACTCTATACAGAATAACATCATCCGCAAAAAGCCTTATCTCTGATTCCACTTGTTTACTCATATCATTGATATATATATATATATTGTGACCGTTCACAACGTCACCTATGGTATGTCATGATATCCAGGAGATGAAATATGCCGTTTTCCGCGTTATTCTACGATAAAAACTGCCCAAGTTAGAATTTTTCTGCCCGCTCCAGGACTCGAGTTGCAATATCCAGAGTCGCGCGACCCAGCTCTAGTTGCTGGTAATTAGCAGCAAGGCGGTGCAAGAGCGCTTGTACGGGAAGTTTTCTCACTCCCACCGCAAGCGAGATGAAACGATACGCGTTATCACGTGACAAAGAATCTAGGTCACTAGCTGAGCCCAGAGAGTAGATCCAACGTGAAAACTAACATTATACCCTGTTTTCCTCGCTTATTCACCACTGCCAACTTAACGCATTCAACTGTTTTATTTCTGTTAATTTTCATAAATCGCAAAATACCCAATGGATAATTAAGCGCAAACATTCATTTGAATCAGGGAATTTTACGCATAATTATGAGACCAAGAAGTGCTCTACTTAACTGACAGGGCAGTAACTGCGCTGTAAACAAGGGCGCGTCTTAATGACTAACAGATGTTGGACCCTAACCGTGCCAAGGAACACAAGGAATCCCCTGTGCTCGTCATCATTCACCGCCAGAGACTAAAGGACGCTTTTAAGATTGCTTCAAAACCTACGAATTTATTTTAATAACAGTCACTCAGTGGAGATGGGAATACAAGAGCTACATTTTGATATCCTGTTCGTCACTGTACGTTGCGTATTAACGGATCAATGTGTGAGAAAGGATTGCATTTCCCCCCACCCTCAGCATTCGGGTCTCTAGCGTAGCGCGCCTATATATTCATGAGCTGAGAAGGAGACACTATCCAGTGCATTCTCAATGTGACACCAGTACGGTAGTATTTCGTCGTGGTTTGTGTATGAGTCGTTTGTGAAGAAATAATCTTGTAATTTGAGCAGTGTTATGCAGATTCATTAAACCTTGTGAACATCTGCGAAAATACCCACAATTTAAGTAAGGTTTTTTTTTTGCGAGTGCAGTGTGTCGCTCATTAATATAGTGGGAGCAGCACGAAACCGAAATGACTGCTGTCCGTGTGTCGAAGAGGTCGTGCGTCGAGCCTCATATGTGCCGATACTAATACGGCTCAATTAACCACAATAGCCAGGTAACTCAGAGCGTGGAGTTGTGTGTGTCTCGACATAATTGAGAGATACAAAGAAAGTGCGTGAACGGCTCAGTGTCGGCATAATTAAGGGTAGTGTCACGTCTATAAATCGATAATGCAGTTGAGAGCCTGACTTACGCATGACTAGGCGAGATAGAATATGCTTGAAGTGTGGTCGTGTGAGACGAGAAAATTTAATCCAGTAGTAGCCTAACCAGTGACATTCTTTATTCAGGACCTAGAATAGCTGTATGCTGTTTATAAAAGAATAGGTACATGAGGAGGGAGCAGTGTCGGGCTACAGAGACAATACCGGCATTGGGTTGGAATGCTCGTGCTATTGAGCAGATCCAACCATATATTCAAATTCTGGTGTGTAATAGACTAACGCATTCACTTGAGATAATTTCCCCTCATTTACATGTCTACGAGAACGCCGAAGTGAACGCCGACGCCCAGTTGAATGCCAGAATTTTGCCTGTGTACCAGAGTGAACGAGTCATCTAGCTGTTTGCCGGAATTTCGCCTGGTAGCCGAGAACGTCTGGAACGTCGCTGTCATGTGTGTGACCTGCCAGGAAGTCATCATGGGTCTTCACATCGCCGATGACGTGATGCAAGCACTCTAAATCCATGGAGTGCCCTCCTGTAAAGCTGTGAACGTGGTATCCAGAAGGCTGAGTACATTTCCAAGTATTTATATCTTTGAAGGTCGTGTCCCATTGTAAATATGTAGATTTTTCACTTAGATATAACGTAGACTGCAAGCACACCATTTCAGAGGGATAATAATTATAATTTCATTTTTATTTGGGTCTTTTATGGAATACTTCTTCATGGTTTGGGAACGACCATATTTTACTTCCATTTTTTTTTACAAGGGTTGATAATGCATGACGTAAGTTTAAGGACCTCAGATTAATTAAGTGTGAAGTACCGTCAAGTAAAAGGGCCTAAATATTCTACGTAAGCGACTCCAGTTATCATCTTTCTACAGCCAATAGGAGTCCTCAAAGATATCTCAGTAAATGATTTTTTTTCTTGTACTTCACAAGCTCTTAGGAAATCCTCCTTACTAGAAATTAAAACTGCTGGAACAACGAATGGAGCATGAGATTGGGGTATATATCTTACATCGCTAATTAGTTCGCGAATGTGCAAGTTAATTTGGACCCTGATGGCAGGAGATCATCACTAGATCTGCATCGTGGTCGATGTACCGAGAGGAAATGAAATGGCTGAACAGGCTGTAGCCACAATATATATTGTGAAATGAAATGTGAAGTTCCCTTGGAATCTGTCATTAAGACACGCGAGGCGCATATCGCGATGTGAATATGTTGATTAGGCCGGATATAGGGCCGTGATTTGTGTGATGCCATTTATGGCCAGTATTGAAAGAAGTGAATAGCTTATTTGCCGTGAAGTCATTGCCCGAGAAGGCTAGTGGACCGCTCTTTGAAAGTGTGGCACGGGTAGCTCACAGCGGGAGTTTTATGAGCCCCTTTAAACGGGGGAGTGAAGGCGTTTCTTCAGTGAAATAGAACAGATACAAGTGGCCAGTTTCTTTTCCTTTCGATACAAAGATTATGTGTGTTAATTTAAATAGAGCCAACGTCGCAGAGATTCCAAATGAGCATTAAATGAAGGATCCCTCCAATTTATGTCTTTAATTATCCACAGCGTATAGGGAATTCCAGGTCAGATATACCCCGTCTCAGAAGGTCCTGAGTTCATTGCAGGAGACAGTAAAGCCTCCTGTCACAAGCGGCAGGTGAATAAGACCATCTGCGGTCCATTATGTGTATGTGAATTGTATATATTCTTGTCCATTTGTTGCAGGTAGTGCTATAATACTTTGTTTATGATGTCTGGTATTGAAGTCGCTAAATGCTTGTCCATAGGTAACATCGTTGTGTAAATAATGTCCTGATATATGTGGTGATAAAAATCCTAATGAAATGAGCGTGTTTATCATACTGCATATTTGGCAACGTTTAACTTAAAGTAATGTTGTAACGCGACTTTCAAAGGATTGGGAGTGTAAATTGCTTATCTCAGTTCATACGATACTAGCAAACTTATATCATAATTTGATGCAAATTGAATATATTAATTCTCGACAAACAAACAGAATTACAGCTGGGTATGCCTATGTTGAATAGATTTGTGTGTAAAGTGATTAGTGTAAATGTAAAGTGAAATAATTAGAGAGAAAACGCCTCTCTAAATCTGAGATAGTGTAAATAACCCAAGAGGGAGCGCCTTCTTAAGTTGGAATATTTAAACGTATAATGAAGTGTAGAAAGGACTACCGAACATTTAAACGTCAAGATTACCCAAGTTACTATATGTAAGGTGTTTGTATGGCATACCCATGTAAATAATGTGTTTCACTAGTATAAGTAAAATTTTTATTATACAAGATATTGTCTCTCTTTTCATTAGTAATGAAATGGTATTCCTCTCATAATTAACTTTCCCCCTACTATAGAGACTATTACTAAAGGACTTACCGCCCCATCGGACAGTTCACAGACCCGAAAATGCGATACCGACTCGGCTAGCGAACTATTCCAGTAGGGGAGGGTGAGGCTTCGACAAACCGGGCTGAGTTCGAAGCTCACCGATGGTGCTCCATTCTAACGTCATATTTATGAACAATGGTAACTGGTTCATGTACTGATGCCTTGGAAAGGTTGCAATATGTAACATAAAGGTCCAATAATACTGCCTTGAGGAATTCCCTCTTAATTATTACAGGGTCAGACAAAACTTCGCCTACTCTATTTCTCTGAGATCTATTTTCTAGAAATATAGCAACCCATTCAGTCACTCGTTTGTCTAGTCCAATTGCACTCATTTTTGCCCGTAGTCTCCCATGATCCACCCTATCAAATGCATTACACTGGTCAATCGCGAAACAGTCCATTGACCTCCTGAATCCAAGATATCTACTATATCTTGCTGGAATCCTAGAAGACCAGCTTCAGTGGAATAACCTTTCCTAAAACCTAACTGCCTTCTATCGAACCAGTTATTAATTTCGCAAACATGTCTAATATAATCAGAAAGAATGCCTTCCTAAAACTTACATGCAACGCATGTCAAACTTACTGGCCTGTAATTTTAAGCTTTATGTCTATCACACAGGGGCTACTATAGCAACTCTCCATTCATTTGGTATAGCTCCTTCAACAACACAATAATCAAATAAGTACTTCAGAATTGGTACTATATCTCAACCCATTGTCTTTAGTATATCCCCAGGAATCTTATCAATTCCAGCCTTTTTTCTACTTTTCAACTTTTGTATCTTATTGTAAATGTCATTGTTATCATTAAATAAATTTTAATACTTCTTTAGCACTAGTCTCCTTCTCTATCTGGACATTATCCTTGTACCCAACATTCTTTACATACTGCTGACTGAATACTTCTGCCTTTTGAAGATCATCACATACACACTCCCCTTATTCATTAATTATTCCTGGAATGTCCTTCTTGGAACCTGTTTCTGCCTTAAATAGCTATACATACCTTTTAGGAGTGGCTTTAGGAGTGGATGATTTACAGTGAACGCAATCTTCAGCATGAGGCAATTAATGGACAGTAATTGGGAATGTGGAGAGGATCTGGTAATGACATTCATAGATCTAACTAAGATGTATGATAGTGTTCAGAGGAAGAAGAGACTGAGTACACAAACTGTAGACATGGTGCAAACAATACACAACAACTGCATCAGCAGCGTAGATACTCCAGTTGAAAGGACGGAATGGTTTAGATGTGAAATTGGACTACGTCAGGGGTGTGTTCTGTCACCTCTTTTGTTTCTAATGGTTATGGATGAAAATGTGAAGGAGACAAATTAAGCATGCGGGAATAGGGAGATGAAGTTATTACGATTTGCAGACGACACTGTGGTCTGGGGAACGAACAAAGAAGTACAAGTTGATGCACTGAACGAGGAAATCGTAAAGTATGGAATGAATATCAGCGCGCAGAGAAATGCAAGACCATGGTGACATCAGGAGGACAAAGAGAATGGAAAGTTATTGTGAAAATTGATGGTCAAAACTTAGAAATTGTTAACAGTTTCAAATATCTAGTGGGTGAATTAATGCAGAATACAAGGCTGGGCATTGAGATTAGCAACAAGGAGCAATAGGGCAATGTATTCGAACAGAGTGTTAGAAGCCGTTTTTGGAATAAGGAAGTATGAAGGAAATGAAATTAAATTATTTATAACATATATTATGCGCCCATATTGACTTCTGCGACTGAAACCTGGAGGGAGTGCTAAAGTAGGAAGGAGAGTAGAACTCAAGCCAGCGAAATGAAATACATAAGATGTATAATAGGAAAGGCAAGGAAAAACAGATTGAGAACCGAAGGTTTGAGAAAAGAGGTTGGAATGGTAAACCTAAATGAGAGAATTGATAGGAATAAACTAAGATGGTTTGGACATGTAAAGAGGATGACGGAGAAAAGAATGCCAAACAGATGTTGAAGATGGAGTTCAATGGAAAGAGAGAGAGATGGACACCTAGAACAAGTTGGAATGATACAATAAAGTGGAGCGTAAGAGGAAGAAGACACCTGGACAGGGACAAAATGATGGAAGAGGAATGGTGGAAGGAGATAGGAAGGTTGAGGATTTCTACAAATGGCCCGACTCGGGAGTAGCTGGATAAGGAAAAAGGAGGAGGATCATGATTCATCTCAATGACATGGGTACAAGGCTGCAGATAAAACACGTAAATACACTGACTGACAGAGCAAATGCAACACCAAGGAGGAGTGGTTCGAAAGGGATGCAAGTTGGGGAAAAAACAGAGACGGCACGGACGAATAATTGATGTTTATTTCAAACCGATATGCAGGTTACACAATGCGCACGGCATCGATTCAGTAGGATTTAGGACCACCGCGAGCGGCGATGCACGCAGAAACACGTCGAGGTACAGAGTCAATAAGAGTGCGGATGGTGTCCTGAGGGATGGTTCTCCATTCTCTGTCAACCATTTGCCACAGTTGGTCGTCCGTACGAGGCTGGGGCAGAGTTTGCAAACGGCGTCCAATGAGATCCCACACGTGTTCGATTGGTGAGAGATCCGGAGAGTACGCTGGCCACGGAAGCATCTGTACACCTCGTAGAGCCTGTTGGGAGATGCGAGCAGTGTGTGGGCGGGCATTATCCTGCTGAAACAGAGCATTGGGCAGCCCCTGAAGGTACGGGAGTGCCACCGGCCGCAGCACATGCTGCACGTAGCGGTGGGCATTTAACGTGCCTTGAATACGCACTAGAGGTGACGTGGAATCATACGCAATAGCCCCCCAAACCATGATGCCGCGTTGTCTAGCGGTAGGGCGCTCCACAGTTACTGCCGGATTTGACCTTTCTCCACGCCGACGCCACACTCGTCTGCGGTGACTATCACTGACAGAACAGAAGCGTGACTCATCGGAGAACACGACGTTCCGCCATTCCCTCATCCAGGTCGCTCTAGCCCGGCACCATGACAGGCGTGCACGTCTATGCTGTGGAGTCAATGGTAGTCTTCTGAGCGGACGCCGGGAGTGCAGGCCTCCTTCAACCAATCGACGGGAAATTGTTGTGGTCGATATTGGAACAGCCAGGGTGTCTTGCACATGCTGAAGAATGGCGGTTGACGTGGCGTGCGGGGCTGCCACCGCTTGGCGGCGGATGCGCCGATCCTCGCGTGCTGACGTCACTCGGGCTGCGCCTGGACCCCTCGCACGTGCCACATGTCCCTGCGCCAACCATCTTCGCCACAGGCGCTGCACCGTGGACACATCCCTATGGGTATCGGCTGCGATTTGACGAAGCGACCAACCTGCCCTTCTCAGCCCGATCACCATACCCCTCGTAAAGTCGTCTGTCTGCTGGAAATGCCTCCGTTGACGGCGGCCTGGCATTCTTAGCTATACACGTGTCCTATGGCACACGACAACACGTTCTACAATGACTGCCGGCTGAGAAATCACGGTACGAAGTGGGCCATTCGCCAACGCCGTGTCCCATTTATCGTTGGCTACGTGCGCAGCACAGCGGCGCATTTCACATCATGAGCATACCTCAGTGACGTCTGTCTACCCTGCAATTGGCATAAAGTTCTGACTACTCCTTCTTGGTGTTGCATTTGCTCTGTCAGTCAGTGTAAATTGATAAAAGGTATAGAAATCTCGAAAGCATTTTATGGGAACTTTATACACCCTTGGAGAGTATTATTTGGGGTGGTGCGAATTCATAACATGTCTGATGGTTGTCAGGTAACTTTGGAATGCACGTCCTCGCTCTAGTTGATGTAAATGCAGCGGTGGTCTGTACAAATGGGACATGGAGGGCTCATGGCAGTATTCTATTGCACCGAGGACGATCATTGGCGATCTCTTACTAACATATGCCCTTAGGCAATACCAGTCGATGCATTTAGTTTCAACACTCTTTTCAGTTACCCAAAGTTGCTGCCCTCCCAGTTTAATGACGAGCAGTCGCTGCTGTGTAAATGTCTTTTACACTTTCAGTTTAGAAATTTACTGACAGTCCGCGTGGGAATGAGAATGTTAGTGTGAAAAATTGCTGTGAAAAAGAATATGCTTACTTGCTTCCAAAACTGGGGCGTAATTTATCGACTGATAACTAATGTACTTCGCAACATATAGTCAAGAACATGGATGGACCATTGATGTCATTGTTCGAAAATATAATATAAACTTACCGTATCAGGGAAATGTCAATCTCACAACGGTGTGGTGTATTTCACTTTGAAGTGACAGTAAAGTTAATGCCATCTAAGCCCGCTAAGATCCCTGGACGTGTGGAAGGTAAGAGATTGTGCTATTTGGAACCTTGGCACCAGCAGGCCCTGTCGTCTTTTTTTCACCCAGGAATAATCCTTGTGCTCAGCTGTTGTAGGCTAAGTGAACTTTAGGACCATTTTCTTTTCCAAAACTGGAAATCACCTTTCTAACTTCCAAGTCTTCCATGTGAATAGACCTGATTTTGAAAAGAAGATATGTTGCTTTCCAGAAAACCAGGCACGTTAATCTTATGAAAATATTGAAATATGTGCTTCAGTTTGATAGATCTTCCTTCTTCTCCTCCGTTTTATTCTTCTTCTTATTACTATTATACTACCCGTTTTGTCATACCGGTGGGGTCGCGGTACTAACTGTGCTGCACATGTGGACTTGCCCGGGTTTTACGGCAGGATGCCCTTGCTGACGCTAACTTTATGTGGAGGGCTGTACTCACTATTGCGTGGTTCTGTGGTGACTCGTAGTGTGCTATGTTGGGCGAATATGAAGAGAAATTTGTTGAGATAAACACAAACACCCACTTTTGACTGATATGCATGTTGACATCATCTGGTGAGGATTCGTATAATTCTTTCAACGTCTTGAAACCTCTTACAACGTGTAATTACTTCACTCGCTGTCACTTAGAAATACGATATTGGCTGGGGCAGAAACATGGCACGGTGCAGTTTCAATGAAAGAGAAGTAATTAAGTTATAATAAATCAGACGATAACAGTACCAAAACCAGCCCGAAGTGACAGTGGATGCATAACTTTAGGCATGGGAGCGCGTGGTGTGCGGAACCAAGTAAAGGACGTCAAAACACGAAAAAATCGTCACATTAACCTGGGAGTTGTGCTAATGAATCATTGAACAATAGTTCCCAGTTCCTCCACTCAAAGTTTCCGAGGCAACGACTACGTGGCATTTTGAAACAAGCCATGCAAATACAGTAACGTCACTTTCATTCCGTATAAAATGTGGAAGATCTCTTCTTCATTTGTAGACTGCAAGGTAAATATAATGTCAGTGAATGTAAACTACACATTTTTGAGTCTCTACTGCAAAAGTTTGAATATAATCTGAGCTAAACTATTGTAAAAGTTAAATTTTAAAGGGATCCCTGCATTTTCTCAGCGCTCACACCTGAATCACCTCCGTCCAATGGGTATAATGTTATTGAGTACAATCATTAAATTTAATTAGAATTTAAATTATTTGTTCAGTTTATATTTAATCATTCTCTAATAGTACGTAACATATTTAGCAAATGCTTTGTACATATTCTCCACAGTAGATGTTATAAGAGAACTTATTTCTATGAAAAGTCTATTTCTACCTCATTCCGTCATCTCTCTCGGGTGTGCGGCGTATCACCAATCCTTGTGGCAAATCTACCGTTACGCACCCTTCTATTCTTTGGTCCATAATGAAACAAAATGAGTTTTATATAGCAAAATATATGTTAAATAATCAAGCGCACATGTTGTTCTTCCCTTTCTGCAAATACTTGTTAATCCCAAACCCTTCCAAAAAACACATGCACTTAATAGGTCGCATCCGGGAGATAGTGGGTTCGTGCCCCACTGTCGGCAGCCCTGAAGATGGTTTTCCGTGGTTTCCCATTTTCAGACCAGGCAAATGCTTGAGCTGTACCTAAATTAAGGCTACGGCCGCTTCCTTCGCATTCCCAGGCCGTTCCTGTCCCATCTTCGTCATAAGACCTATCTGTGTCGGTGCAACGTAAAGCAACTAGCAAGAAAAAAACTGTAACGTGAATGTTTTTTTTTAATGAACACGTTTAAAATGTGATTCGAGTGGAAAGTAACTTACATATCAATACAAACTAAACTGTTGATTCTTCAATATAACTACTCAATGTAACACTGAAGAAAGTGGAAATTGCAACACCCAGAAGGAGTGGTGCTATATTGCAGTAATTGAACATGCAGGACGAGTGTTAGGTTGCACGTCGATGATTACACTCTCAGATCCGGCTGACTGCAGGTTTGGACAACAATCAATACAGAATGTGCCCAACACGAGCTACAATACATTGATGAATTCGTCGAGGCATGGTGTCAATAAGGCCATGGATCGCTTCCTGAGGAATTGTGGCCCATACTTGCTGTACTGCATGGGTCAGTTGTTCCAGAGTTGTGGGTGGACGGTTGACCAGGTGTCGACCCATCATATCCCACACATGCTCAATAGAACTGATGTCCGGGGAATTGTCCCGCTGAAACATCCCATTAGCAATGCTCGCCAACATAGGGACAACCACTGGATTGAGTACCCTATCAACGTACTGTCGAGCAGTCATAGTGCCCTCAGCAAGCACTAATTGTGATTTCACATTAAATCCAATAGCTCCCCAGACCACAATGCTTGGTGTTGGCCCTGTGTGCCTCTCGACGATAAGATCTGGGCGGCTCCTCTTCCCGGTACGTCGGCGCACACGATTCCGGCGATCACTGCAGCCAAGACAGAAGCGCGATTCATCACTGAAGACGACCATATGCCATTCGTCGACCCACGTCGATCTTTCTCGACATTAGGCCAGCCTTACACGTCGCTGTTGTGGGGTCAATGGAACACCTTCTGCAGGGACAACACGGGCTCGTAAGCCAGCTGCACGCAGGCGATTACCAACTGTTTGTTGTGTAACGTGGGGTGCCACAGCTGTTCGAATTTGCGCTGCTGTTGTATGGGGTTCCCATCCGGGCCATCCGAATGATGCGGCGACCCTCTCTCACAGTTGTCTGTCGCGCTGGGCCTGTACCAGGTCTACGAGTGTGGGTACCTTCATTTGACCACTGCTGCCATACACGTTGTACCGTAGATGCCTGTCGGCCAACACGTGCAGCGACAGTCCTTAGCGATAATCTAGCCTCACACAGCCCAATTATGCGAGCCCTCTAAAACGGCGACAGTTGTTGCTAGCGTGCTCTTCTCTGTCGTCGAGGCATGTTTGTAGGGGAACACTTCACTGCACAGACTGCAAGTAAACTACGCTAAACCAGAGTCCGTATACTGCAGTTTATTCCTCCGCAACCAATCACGTGGTGAGACCTGTAGCAACAATCCAATGGGTCTGAAACTTTGATCGTTTACATACTTACATGGCATCGTTCCATATCTTGAAAATCAACACAAACGACTAATGCTTTCATGGTGTTGCAATTTCCAATTTCGTAAGTGTATTAAAGGTTTCTTCAGTGTAGTCTCACAGGTACTTAAAAACAACTTAGTTGAGATTTACAACTCCTTAAGGGAAGGTTCGAAGGTAATATAACTGCACAATGCGAATATTTAGCCACCAGTCACTTAAAAACTAGTTGAAGGCAACAATAAATTTCGTTGTATACCGTAAAGTACAACCTCCAGCAGTGGAAATTGGTGGAGACATAAAGATTACGGGATTGTTAATTGGTATAAAAGAAAACTTTGCAAAGCTCAATTATAAACTCTGAATGTGCAATATAATTATATTTTAATTAAGTTTTTCCTTTTGCAGGCGTAATAGTGTTACCGTATGTTTTCTCTTTCAGGTACGGTAGTTTATGAAGTTATCTTCGGCAGAATGAAGAGCCTAACAGTTGAAAATTAACTGATTAGAAACTAAGAACAGGTGGTTTCAGATATTAAATATTGAAAAATAAGCAGGCTATCATGCTATTTTTGCCGGAGCGATTCACTTTTTTTCCAAGAATTTTACAATTGCATGGAAATATCCTTCATCTTTTATATTTGCCTTATAGTATTTACCCGGATATTTTATTTTAAGTGAGCCTATTTCCCTACATACCCTCATTGTTTCTCCTCATAACAAACAACGATTCTCGTCATGTTTCTTTATTTTACCCTTTTTTTTTTTTTTGCTAGGGGCTTTACGTCGCACCGACACAGATAGGTCTTATGGCGACGATGGGATAGGAAAGGCCTAGGAGTTGGAAGGAAGCGGCTGTGGCCTTAATTAAGGTACAGCCCCAGCATTTGCCTGGTGTGAAAATGGGAAACCACGGAAAACCATCTTCAGGGCTGCCGATAGTGGGATTCGAACCTACTATCTCCCGGATGCAAGCTCACAGCCGCGCGCCTCTACGCGCACGGCCAACTCGCCCGGTATATTTTACCCTTATTCTTATGAATATCTATTAACAGTTGATTCCACGCCAAATACTGTGACTTATGCTTACACTCTTTCTAACCTTACACTGCATAGCGAAGTCAACGTTTCATCAGCATATCACACGTAATCATTTGCATCTCGCTGCCTAAGTAGAGGCGTCAAGAGTTCGATTCTTATTCAGGTCAACGATATTTAAATTTCTTCTAGCTCGAACGTTGGAGGTTTTTCTAATTGAACTCACTCTTTCAACGTGCAGCCAGTTATTTTACATGATACTCAGCAGTCCAAAGGGAAGAGCTCTGGATTCCATTTCCAGTCGTGCGCAGCGTAAAATTTTTTTTTCGGTTCTGAACACAAAGTTTTAATCTCTAAGTTATGTCAACATTACAGTACACAATTGAAAGTCTCTAGAGTGCAAATCTATAAACTTGAAATATTACATTAAAAAATTCAGTGTTCCGAACACCAAAAACCAACAGTACGTTACGTATCAACTCACAGGCTAGCATCATTGATCCTGCAACATCTCAGCTTCAAGAACTCTGTAAACTTATGTCCCTATGAATAAAACACATGTATTCTTTACACCATCGCCCTAGTCCTATCAGTACAGTGTAGGTGGCATATTGTTTCCACTAAGCTCGACATTAAAGCCCCTTGTGAGGTAAAGCCTAGGGTCAAATCCAGGGCCTGTAAGGTTAGAGTTAGGAGTTGAATCCGTGCCTGTTAGGTTAAGCTTGAACTGAAGGAAGAGGATACGGTATTCAAACGCCACTAAGTCTAGGAAGAGAAGGAGGAGAAGCCTTTTTGCCAGGGGGATGAGGGTGAGGAGGAGCCCTTGCCTTTTGGCATTTTGTCTGTCACAAAAATTGTCAGTTTTGCTCTAGGACGCTCCTTTTTCGAGATATTTGACTCCTTGATATGTGAGCTTCCAAATTTGACGAATCGAAACGTTGTTTCTAGCACATTTTGGCATATGCCATTGCAAGAACGAATTACGTTACGAAAGTTGCTCCAAAACACACATTGTTCCATCAACCCCGACGCACAGAGAGAAAGCACAAGCCATGGTGATTCAATCAACCCACTACGGGCTGGCGTAAGGAAGCGCATCCGGTAGGCTATATTTTTCATCATAAATATATCATCATATTGCGCATATGAACCATGCCTCGGCCGCTTCCTTCCCTCTTCCTTGACTATCTCTTCTAACCTCCCCACCCACTCTGTATAATGTATATAAGATAGGTTATACGATTTTTGTGCTAGTTTACTGTTAACCATCAAGCTGTTCAAATCGTGATAAGACCTCTCGTCCTAAAGCTAATATAGGCTATTTTTCGAAGCTACACAACTTTGTATTAAGTTATATAAGTAGGGAGTGACAGGTGTCTAGTAGATTTAGTTTGTTTCTTTTAAAGAAGGATCTGTTTGCAGAAGGTAAAGTCCACCTTGAAACAACCCATTTCTATCTATATTTTCAAAGAGTGTAGAAGAACATTTCCCCGTGGCTATCACAATAGACGTCATGAGATATCGTTCAGGACAATTGTTCAATGCAAACATTGTAGAAGAGAGTCCAAGAACGATTACAACGATCAACGTCACGAAGCCGCGTGTAATGTAGCTTCATCGAGAAGAAAATATAAAGATCTCAACCGTATTTAAGCAAATACTGATTTATTTGTTAAAAGCACGCCTCTGCGAGAGGTTCTTAATTGTCCCCTGTTGTCTAGGTATGCTACAAGGTCTGTTACTAAGCACACATCTAGAGAAAAAAAGAGGCGAGATCATGATTATGATAAGGATAGCGATGCTGATAATAACAGTGATAATAAAGAAAAAGAAACAAAAGGAGAAGAAAAAGAAGATCTCATTGTTTCTTTGCCGTTAGAGCTTTATGATTTTACTTCATTTTCTAAGCCTACTACATGAAAAGATGCAAGATGAAGTAGAAGAAGATTTCAACGCTTCTTTGCTATCAAAACAAGTTCAGTTTTTACCTAGAAACGCTACTGCAGAATGACGTATTACAGAACAAGTCCCTATATATCAACTGTCTGAATGCAGGCTCAAAGTTTACATCAAGCCTCTGTTACCCCATGTAGACGTAAGATACTGTAAAGACCCCAACCTACTCGTAAAAAGCTTCCAACTACTAAGAGCCATCAAGATGCTGGTTACACAGAGTATAAAGCAGATATTTTTGAAATAGAGCAAGGATAACGTCGTGCAGATGTTATTGAGTAATAGCTCTTCAAAGTGAATACTGTACCGGTAAAAGAGCCCGACTCTTAGATTATATTTTAAAGTAAGTAAGAATATAGTTTTCAGGGCTAAAACTGGGTGACTAGTAGCTAGGGCTCGGTACAGGAGGTAGGGTCCTATCTACAAGAAAACTTTGACTTTGACTGAACATGAGTTTATTCATATAAGACATGAAATTGTACATCACCTCCAGGTAGATATAAGCTGTCTTCCACATAGTCCAATAATATGGCTCGGATTCTCCAGTTCACCAAGCCGAGCAGGTTGGAACACGTTCCAGAAGATTCCAGGGACTCCGTACAGAAGCAGCTGGACTGTCTGGGTTGGTAGAAGGTAGAGATGCCTCGAACTTTCGAGGCCCAGGTTGAACCGCGATGATCCTGGTGATGTTGCAGATAATCATTTACTACCTCAGTCCAATGTGACTGAGAGGGTTGATGTCTCCAAGGTCACTCGCAGTACTGATAAATCTGAGTTCATAAAAGCCTTGGGTGATTAACCTATTAGCGAAGTCACTGGTTATTATTCATCAAGACTTTCAAAAAATGATATGTCTCTGTATACGAGGAAAATAATTTCAGAGTTCACCACTAGCAAAAGTCTTCGTCTCTGAATAAATACCGGCAAAAAAAACACAAGTCCCTTCTCATGTAACTATGACCAAATTTAAAGTTCATCACTGGCGAAATTTATAAAGTTTTGAATCAACACTGGCGAATGTACAAGTTAAGGACGAAAAACACAAGTCCATCCACATGAATAAATTTACAGTCTATCACTGGCGAAATTTATAAGTCTTTGAATCAACACTGGCGAATGTACAAGTATTTGAGTGAGCATGTACGAAAAACACAAGTCCATCCACATGAATTAATTTACAGTCTATCACTGGCGAAATTTATAAGTCTCTGAATCAACACTGGCGAATGTACAAGTCTTTGAGTGAACATGTACGAAAAACACAAGTCCATCCACATGAATAAATTCAAGTCTATCACTGGCAAAATTTATATGTCTTTGAATAAACACAGGTTAAATCCTAAATTTATGTTTTAAAGACGTTGAATGAAGTTAGAGTTCATCACCGGCAAAGTTTATAAGTCTTTGAACCAGTACCGGCAAAATCACAAACTTATGCTTACGGGAACTTAAAGCACATTCAGAGATCATCACTAGCAAAGTTTATAAATAGCTGTTTATTAGAGGAATGAGTCTCTTAACACTCGCAAGTATTGCAGGTTCAATACACGTAAATAATACAAGTCCAATTATGAATTTAACACACGTAAACAATACAAGTCCATTTCATGAATAATTGGAAAAATTCCCGTCTCGAATACCCGTAAATATTGTAAGTTCAATTATGAAGACTTAGAAAATGTTCTTTAACACTCGAAATATTGCAAGTCCACTTGAGAATACTTGGAAGAATTCGTTCTCCTACACTCGAAGAAAATACAAGTTCACTTTATGAATACTTTGAAAATTACAGAGTTCCTCGTCGGGACTGTCACTACACGACGAAAGTAGCAGCGAGAGTGTCCGCGCTGACTACTCAGCTGTAACTGAGTGAACACGCTACAGTGGGCCCTCCTTTTATTCGATCCGGGACGTCTACGTCACAATACGGCTTGACTGAATATCTCCTGAATCCCTCGATGGATTTACTTCAAACTCGAGCATTCCGACGTTCAGGTGATCCCAAACAAGATGATATATCGCTCAAGCCGCTAGCATAATTATTACGGGAGTTACAAAATTTTCCCCGTCGAACAATCCAGAAGATGTGACGTGGAGTCTAGAATATACGAGTCCAGGCTGGGAACACGTGCTGTGACGGGCGGGCGGTCTAGCTAGCCCCTGTGGCTACGTCACAGCTCACAGCTGTCCTTCACTCGCTTGCTTGCCCCGCTGACGGTAAACAAACCAGGCGTGCTCAGAACATCACGCGTGATAATTAAATGTTATTTATACTCAAAAAATACTCATGTACAGGTCGTAACCGGTACAATACCTTACCTGTTAGCTCTCTCTCAACAGTACAGCAGCCTAAACACCTTCCTACATTCACAGCCCTCAGCCTCACCCTCACCCTCACACTCACCCAAGTCATCCTTCTGTAGCATATAGTGGATCGAGTAGCTATACTGGTACATACTCTTTTCCAACACTCTCCCTTCCTTAGGGTGTTAACTCCGCCTCTAGCATTAGAGCCAGTCTCAAGCCCGCATAAAGGAGGAGGGACATCCTAAATACTAGAAAAAGGTAAACCCTTTTGCCTTTTAAGCCTTTTGCCATTTAGTCCTTTAGCCGTTTTGGCCTTTTGCCATTTAGCCCTTTTGCCCGTTGGCCCTTTTGCCCTGTTGACATTTGGCCATTTTCCTCTTGTAGCCATTTAGCCCTTTTACCCTTTCGCCATTTAGCTCTTTTGTCCTTTATGCGGTCGCGCCCTCGCAGAGGGAGTAGATTACTAGCTACACCTCGGCAGGACGAGATTACAACCCTCGCTGTGGTGTTAATGGCGGTTTCTACGTTCTGACATCCCGGTTGGCTTGTAACCCTAACACCTGCTTAGTTCCAACCTTTGAATACCTATCTTTCCTCGAGAGCCCTATTGCAGCTCTCCCCGGGTTAGTCCCATCAGAGCCCATGTATAAGCAAGAGCCCCTGCGCTAGACTGAAGTTAGGAAGGGCATCCGGTTAGAAGGATGAAACCTCCACATTAGCCCAGTACGCGAAAAGCCCTAGAACAACTCTCACCCAATTAGTACCATTAAAGCCCACGTATCAGCACTAGCTTCTGTGCTGGACTAAAGTTATAAAGAGCACCTGGTTAGAAGGATGAGCGATAGTCCAGCTCCTTAAAGTTAGTGTAATATAACCAATGTGCAGCGGCTTTCTTGCCTAGTAGCCCCTTCCTCACTTCCCAAAAGTTAGGCAGTAAAACTAATGGGCCATAAGTTAAAAGTTGTAAGCCCATGAGGTAGCTCTCTAGAGTTCGGTCCTTGAGAATACAGTATAGCAGCCATCTTGCATAGTAGACCTTGCCTCAGTTCCCGAAAGTTAGGTTTGTAAAACTAATAGGTCATAAGTTACAAGTTATGTGCCCCTCAGGCGACCCTCTAGTTAAGGTCTATACGAATAGAGTGTAGTAGCCAAGTTGCATGGTAGCCCTTGCCTCAGTTCTCGAATGTCCGGCTAATTAAAGTAATAGGTCATAAGTTACAAGTTGTGAGCCCCTGAGGCAGCCCTCTAGTTAGGTCTATATGAATAGAGTATAGAAGCCATCTTGCATAGCAGCCCTTGCCTTAATGTCGAATGTCAGGCTGATAAAAACTAATAGGTGAAAAGTTACAAGTGTGAGTCCCAAAGGTAGCTCTGTAGAGTTCGGCCTATAAGAACAATGTGTCACCATTAGTTCCTGGTCCATCGCCTTAAAGTTAGTCTTATGTAACCAATGTATATCGGCCATCTTGACTCGGGCCCCTAGCACTAGGCAGCCGCCATCTTGCGCATTAGTCCTTACGGCATCTCCTTAAGTCCTATATATACCGCCCATCCTACCCTGGGCCAGCCTTCTCCATAGGAGCCTATACATAGCCGACAACTTGTGCATTTGAACCTGCGCCAGCTCCCGGGTATTATTCCTATAAGAGCCCATGTATAGCGGCCATCTTGCGCATTAGCCCCTCTGCCAACTCCGACTTTTTATACCTACTGTACGGTGATATCGAAAATTATAGCTGCATCACAATTCTAAACTGCATTTAGGGGTATCCTTATTAAACAGGTTAACAGAAATATGATAAATATAGTAAAAACCTACTACTTCGACAAATTATTTATTTACACGGGGCGTTCCTCTTACACGTGTAGCATAATTTTACGTGGTCATTCATAATAACCTCGTTACTGCTAGTTTCTTAGCAACGAACACATGTATATCAAGTCCTGTGCCTACACAGGAAATTATTTTCTGACGATAGGGGATATGTTTTCGTGCCAGGTTATAAAGTACAGCTGCATAAATCCGATGAAATAGGGACGACTGAATCGCACAGTACATACAGTATGTATAAACACACAAGGATATTTAATGTAAAATGAGAACTATGTGCAATTACCATACACAGTAGCACGTGCCGTGTCTTAGAAAGACGGGATGTAAAGTAAGAGTCGATCAAGTTTGGAGAACGAGGGAGGCAGGAATACAAAGAGGGACTGGTGGGATGGAGGGATCAAATGCAAGAAGTGCTGGATGATTGATGGAATCTTTTAACGTCCCTTTTGAGTTTGGAGCATTTTGTATGTAGTTCTCGAGATAACTGTGTTGACATAGACTTATGAATTACTGAAAAGAGTGAAAGAAATAGTCTCCAATGCTTCAACTCTCCTAGAAATTTCTCCTCGTTCATGAAGTTGTAAGGCAATCCTGAATGAATTTGTTTAATCGCTAGTTAAATAGCTCAGTTTAATATACGTGTCAGGAATCATCTAGAAGAGTCTCTGCTATCCCAATCGTAAAATACAGTATATAAAAATTTGGATTCTCAAATGTGACCATTTATTTTCCTATAAAAAGAAATAGATTCCTTATCTGTCAAGATTTCCCCTATATCAGGGATTATCAATTGCAAAGTATACTTCCTGTAACTTATATATGATCCGTTGAGCGGAAAGGGACCTAAAGTCGGATATTTCATTTTTTCGTTCTTTTGTACTTCTAAAATTTGCATAAGGTACTGAGCATTAAAAAAAAAGTAGTTCATGCTTCTAGGTGCAGTACTTCAGAAGATATTGATTATTGAGTGTTGCTATTAAGAAAACTGTATTTTGAGACAAACACAGTTACAGCATTCATTAATATTCGTACCAATTGTACGAAGTTTTCATGACATCGAGTGGCGAAGATTCAAACTGCTGTGCAACATAGTTTGTTAATAAGACCTCTAGGTAGCGCAAGAAGTCAAAATATGGGAATGCAATTTTTACACCCATTACTCTTTAGTTGCCCACGGCCGTAGCCGTGTTGAAACACCGGATCCCGTGAGATCTCCGAAGTTAAGCAACATTGGGCTTGGTCAAGACGTGGATGGGTTGCCACGCGCTGTTGGTGGGGGGTAAGGGAATGGGGGAACGGAAAGGAACTGGGCACCCTACCGTGCGTAAACTCCGGCTCAGGCACACCTCTGCGGAGGTTCGGACCTGCCTTCGGGCAGAATACAACCTTACTTTACTTACTCTTTTGTTCAGCTCGGATGCTAAATTTCCATTGTCCACATTGGGTACCTTTCCGCGCAACACGTCACATATCATAGATTGACAACAACAATGGAAGTTAATTGTTGTAGAATTTATTTCGAGGAATGGACACCGAGCCACTGAACAATGAAGATGACATCGATTAGGATCTGCTTCCGTGGTCCAAACTTCCGTGAAAACAAGATAGGAATAGTATTTTCAGTGCCAACAATCAGTCCACCAGTATTGACGTCTGCATGATAGCTTTTTAGTGATACAGTTAGTGATTAGATGGTATTAATTTCGACGTGAGCATTATTGTGCTGCCCACTATAAGCTCCATTGCGTATCATCGGGTCAATTATCATCACAGTGCGACCAATGGCAATCATGCTGGCATAATCAGTTGTTTCCCATAGCGCCTTAAGTACTTCAAAAACTTTGCATCTCATAGCATCAGCAATTGTTGCCATGATATTTTGTGATCCTAAGACTTTCTCCGCAATTTCAAGATCCCATGACATGTCCAATTTTCAATGCCTAGAGCGATAATCGCTCTTCCATGGACCATCCAGGGACAGTTCTGAGGGCTGACACCTTAGTGGTCGTCTTCTGGGTCTTCTTTGCTTATTTCTGTTGTTGTTTTTGTTGTTGTTGTTGATGGGATAAAGATATTAAGTAATCAGCTCTAAAGGAAAGTTTTGAGTGTACGTACATAACTAAACTTCGAAATAGGGAAGACCTACAGGAGGTACTTCTGTATAGAGTGTTCTCTAGATTATACGAACGATATCTGCAACAACAGGATTAAATATTCATATCGTTACTCTTGAAAGCCTTGGTCATAAAGTACATGCCACACTATCATCATCCCAGAAGAAAGACACCGGAGAAGGAATGCGTAAGCTTATGATATATACTACCGCCTTTAGTACGAAGTATTCTTTAGTACTACAGACTGCATGATTCCTGGGTATGATATTCATTCACTAGGTCTTAAATTAAACATGAAGCGTGCAACCCCACCACCATCAAAGCTCGCTCTGCTAGCTACACTTCTGAGTTTACTTCTCGTGAAACACTTCCTTCTGCATGTATATCTTTTGTGCTACGTTATGAACTTGTAAAGAATTGGACAATCCGGTATTCAACCTCCGTAAAGTGAAAATAACAAATTCAGAATTTCATCGCATAAGCAATATGTCATTAACTCTCTTGTGCTATCCACTACGAGGACACGACTTGATATGACGACGATGGAATTAGTTTTATTTAAAAAACAGGCAATCTTACGGATCATAGCAAAATATGATATATCGAACATGGTTTTAAATGGGTGCGACATCTTGAAATGTTCGAACAGTGATATTGGGAATGTTCCAGCTAGCCAACTCATTTACCATTATAAAAGTGAGGGAAGTCGGTTTAACTTAGTGAACTCATTTCATACGTACATAACGGACATCAATATGATTACTTCTATTTCTAATGGCCCTACGTCGCACTGACACAGATAGGTCTTATGACGACGATGAGATAGGAAAGTCCTAGGAGTTTGAGGGAAGCGGACGTGGTCGTAATTAAGGTACAGCTCCAGCATTTGCCTGGTGTGAAGATGGGAAACTACGAAAAACCATCTTCACGGCAGCCGACAGTGGGATTCCACTATCTCCCAGATGCAAGCTCAAAGCCGCGCGCCTCTAACCGCACGGCCAGCTCGCCCGGTGACATCAATATTAAAGGTATATTAAGAGATAAAGTTTAAAAATATTTTGCATAGCATAGAATTTTCATACAGCACAAAATTAAAAGGCTTTTTTATGTTTGTGAAAAATTATTACAAAAATAGGAAGTATTTTTTGTTTATGTCACTAACAATAGCATTTATGTATGTTACACCAGGAAACGTTCTTTACTACTGAGTATCCTGATCGTCTGTAACTACTGTTACAATTTGTTTTTGCCTATACATTTCGCTAAGTTTCATACCCAGAAATATCTGCGACGCTTCGGAAACTGAGGGAAGTAAGGCATGCTGAATACAAATAGCAGACCAGATTCAGTTATTTCCTCGATTGTTAGGAATAGATTAAAGTACTTCAAACGAAAGGAATGTTGAATTATTTCACGAAGGGATATTTTATCCGTCCTGGATTAAGGCAAAGCCTTTCAATTTCTCTTTAATACTCTAGCTGGCGTATGTTATTTATGAGGTTGTTATGTAAGCCAGTTGGCTGTATAATACACTAATCCATCTTTCACACTCCAAGTACGACACGTCTAGGTCCGGAACGAATTCTTCCTTACTGTGCAGCTGTATGTTTCTGCAGTGAAAATATACTTACGTATATACGTTGGCCACGAATCTGCCGTTCTCTGTCGGATAAAAACTAGCGCCTGACCCCGAAGAACTCTACAAGTTATTGCACTGGTGACAGCGAGCAATCTTCGACTGGATTTATGAGTGCGACGTCGTTATTAATTATTATTAATTACTTAATCCATCATTCCGGTAAGGTGAGAGCGATTAAAGAAACAACGATGGTATGGAAGACTAGACGTCTTCAGATCGGCCATGGTAGAGCGACGCACTCCTACCTACTGAAAAGGGGAAGTCCCTCCGTCCATGTGGTATTTGCTGTGCCCATTTCACCGTAGCACACATCCATTTGGCGTGCGGGGACTTCGCCGATATCCGCCGTAGTCTACACCATCAGAGTTCCATATAGCTCATTTTGAGAGATGACGGCAGTCAGTAGACCTCGTCATCCGTTTCATGAGGGACAGTTATGTGTTTATCGTTTCTAAGGGTACAGTTTCATTCTAGTTACATATTAAGTTTATTTTAATGTAAATGATTTTCATGTTAGTACCTTTTTAAATATAAATTGCACTTGTATGAGCTCGCTATTAAATCAATGTTTAATGAATTTCATTACATTTTATTTCATGTTTTAATCAGTTTACGGAAAGTAAGGCATTGTGAATTGGATCCACTGATTATTTTAAATTCATAATAATTTTCATTCTAGACCTAAGGTTAATGTTAAATTATCATTTCATTTCGTACGATCAGGGGCCTATGATTCCGATGTTAGGCCCCTAAAAGCAACAGCAATAATCGTCTTCATAATTATTGTTATTATCATCGAATTCGCTCGAAATTATAATGTTGCTTCTTGCTTAAGCTATTTATACGAATGAGGCATTTTGTTCACGATATATAAGTTTTTATGGCACATTCATTAGAACTCAGCTAGAGCGTAATAAATTCAACAGTTGGAAGAAAGAGGTAATTTTAAGTTCGCTGATATTATGAATATACTACTTGCTGTAGCGTTATGATACTATTACTGTGACAACGGTGAGAAAATTTCATTCTGGTTTTCCCGAAGTTCTGGGTTCAGTCGTTTATGTGTAATATTTTGATGACAATCATTGATAAATTTCACACGGAATATTGATGTCCAGGAACACCAGTTGAGACTCTTGTAGCTGAATCATTATTCAACGATGATGATGATGATGATGATGACTAAGTTCAGTTGCAATTTATTCAATTGAATATTTGACGCAGGTTTCCATATAGAAACGTGACGACTGTCTCGACAATATAATATAATATAAGTATTGAGGCGTGTATCGTTAATTTACGCACATTTGTGACATGTATGTGTTCGTGTACGTAAAGTTCTCTTCCACGCTATTGTTGATATGGGAACATTTGTTTGAGGGGATGTTTTCCTTTTTCAAACACTTGGGGGAATGCTGCTAGAAGCCGGTTAGCGTTACTTTACTGTGTAGTTTTTCCTGATATAATGTGCTATCATTTGCTCTTGGGATTGGTTTTGTAAGAGGGCTGGTACTCAACCGGCTGAGCTATCATGCATGCCATGTAAATTTAGTGTAGATTATCCTGTGTGAAAAGAAGATGAAAATTTATTATGTTAAGGAAGAAATGTTGCAGTGATGCACGCAGAGAGCCGAACCGGCTACCTCCAATGAAGTATATATCTAGGTCCCATTTCTTTTGAATTGCGAATGGCTATAATTTGTGTTTCCGGTAACAGTAGGATCCTAATTAAATTTTGAGTTGTGTGAAGTTAAAATTGTGCTTGTTTGTAATTAACATGTGAGTTTCTGCCGTCATGAAGCAAGTGTAAATTAAGGAATTACTGAGCATATAAGCCACGTATGCCCATCAGGTAGAGGTTAGGCCCATTTTTTAAGAATAATAATAATAAAAGCCTGTGTTTTGTTATTCAGATTTCTGTGTTTGCTGGGTTACCACCGGTCCAGCTGTGTGAAAGTTTGTCTGGAGAAGGAGAATAATCTGCTGAAATATGCGTCAGGCGACGATACTAGAATGGAATTGAAATGAGGACTAAAGGTGCGAATTTTGGATTTGAGATTGTGGGCGGACACACTTGAACGATTATTGAACTGAGAACTAAGAAACGAATGATGAATCACCTCGTTGTAAGGAGTGTGCTATTATGTGAAGTGAACTGATGTTGAAAGTGATATTTAAAGGGACAGAACTGGTCTTCCCTTGACATTCTTATGTCCCGTTTGCCACGCCCCCGGCCAAGAGGGTGAGTGAAGGAATGCTCGTATGTGTTGTTTGTATTCTTTGTGTTTGTGACTCCACGCCGTGGGATCGTGGTCCGTATTGTGATATGGAAAAAAGGTTTTTAATGTTGTTCTTGTGTGGAATGCTTAATAATTCAATTCCTCAGCCGTCTTAAATAAATGAAGCAAATCAATATCCCGGTTAATTTTTCTTAAGTATTTTCAAGCATCTGAAAATCATTAGTAGGGCTTTCAGCCCCTCTGCAGACGTCGAAGTTCCTGGGTTCGGCTCTGGATTGAAACGTCTGACCAAAAATTGTTGGGATTGTTCGTTAGCGTTATATGTGTTGTGTATATAACTTCCTTATGTCTTTAGTGTTCATGTGTTTATTGTATTGTAACGTGTTTCTGGGTCGACATAGGTCTCAACCAATGTTGCGATCACGTTTGTGTGTATATGGGTGCTGAGAGAATTGGACCCGGGGCATCTGAAGTTTGGGTTTGTTTACGTTAAATTGCTTTCGGTTATTCCAGTGGGAAATGTGTTAATGTTAGATTAGGTGTCACTCAGATTTGTTTATATTTGAGTATCGTGGTTTTCTTTTTCTCTGTAAAACTAGGAGTAGCTTCAGTGTTTATTATTTAATGTTCCTCGCACGTGAAGTCATGAAATAAAATCGTCCTGCGTGGTTTTACTCAGACTTATTCCCAAAGGTTGAACAATGCTCAACGTATCCAGGGTTTAATATTTGTGAAATCCGGTTATGTATTCGCCATGTTTATTTGTGTCATTTTCTATCAACATCAGGAGTCTAATAAACCCCTTTTATTTGTAAAGATTAATTTGTCCTCATTCGTTTTTAGTTAGATGACACCCGTATTCTCCTGCCCTTTAAACCGCTAAGTTATGTACAGCGTGATTCAGCCTCTTCTAATGCAGTTTTACGCAACCCATAATATTCATTCCATCTTGAAAACATCTGCCTTGCCGGTATGCTCAGAAAGAACAACCGGATATCTTGGTATTTGCCGGCTCACCATTATAGGACGCCGTAAGGTTATACTCATATTAAACCCTGGAAGACATGCGTGTGCCTTCTAGATCATATAATCCTTACACGCCGCCGAAACACTAAATTGATATTGTGACCACAGTAAACCTAATACTTCCTATAAGCTGCCCAGGTGCCGTACGGAACCACAGTGTAAAGAGTAAAGGCGTTGCGAAGCGGGCTTGCATGTCAGATGGGAGGTTCAAGTCCGGGGCGAAAATTGCATATTTTTAAATATGTGTTTAGGGGAAAGAGATGGGAATATGTACCCGACAGGGTACTTACACAATGTAAGTTCAATACCTACATTCATGCAAATTGTATGTGAATGAATGTTTTTGTGGCTATAAGAAAGGCCGATTAGTTAGCACGCCGGACACATACAGACCGGAATAAATAGGAACACAACTGTCCCGACAATGTTTTATCGCAGCAAATGTTCAATATGATGACCGTTTTGATTTATACATATTCGGGCCCGGTATCCAATAGGTCGTTTGCGCGCTGAAGCATTCTAGGTGTAATTGCTTGGCAGGCGTCCTCGATGAGTTGCCGGAGTAGGTCGGGTTTTTCCGGCGCTTGAGTGTAAAAGACGTTCTTCAAGTGTCCCCGCAAGAAGTCTAACGGCGTTAAATGCGGTGATCTGGCGGGCCAAGGAACTGAGCCTCCTCTTCCTATCCATTTCCCTGGCAGTCCCTCGTTCAGACGATTACGAATAGGCAATGGAACTCTTGTTATAGCTAGAGATGGTATGGTTGAAATTATTGTTCATGCATTATTATGTGGTGGAGATCCATCCTATTGCAACCACATCATCAAACGATAGTGTAAGGGCACATCCACCATCAGCAGTGGGAGATCCTGACACAGAACGTGCAGGTAGCGTTGGTCCGTCCAATGGCCCTCAAACAAATATGGTCCAATCAGGCGTTCCCCCAAAATTCTACACCAAACATTCACTCCTCATCGTACTTGATGAGCCGATTGTCGCACCCAGTGAGGATTGTCCGGACTCCAATAGTGCATGTTGTGGCGATTGACGTTCCCATTATTGTGGAAGCGCGATTCATCCGAGAACAAGATATGCGATACGAATACTGCATCTTTGTCCAGCCAGCCTAATAGCCACCGGCAGAACTCCATTCGAGCTTTGAAATCCCGCTCATGGAACTCTTGTTATAGCTAGAGATGGTATGGTTGAAATTATTGTTCATGCATTATTCGCAAGACGGTCGGCTGGCTGGTGTTCACCTGTCATGCAATCGCCCTTGTACTGATGTGTGGATTATTACGAGCTGCCTTCGAAATGACCTCTTCTGTTCCACCGGATGTAACGGCCTATCGCGGATTGGTGGCTGGTGGGAAATCACGCCTATTGTCCTCAGGCGTCTTTCAACACAGTGGAATGTCGTAGCAGCCGGGTGTTATCTGTCGGGATACCGTTCCTGGTACAGATGTAGTGCTTCGAACGTGTTTTTTCTTGCTTCCCCATAAATGAGGAGCATGTCAACCTATTCCTCTGTGGAGACATGCTGAATGACAATAGATATAGCAGTACATTCAGGCCCTAAGCAGCGGAATATGCGCAGGGCACAAGATTAATAACAGCGTCATTCTACTGTTTGAATGTGGCAAACGTGAGCCTGTGTTTACACATCCAAACATCATACCTATGCCAAAATATTTCTACGATGCAGAATTATAACCACCGCTGGAACATTCGCTACGTTACACTGCTGGAAACATGCTGGCAGTACGACGAGAGCAGAGCACATAAGCCATCTGGTTAATTACTGCACTGTTACCTAGTTTTATGCATTGATTCCCCTCTTCGTTACACCCGGTCAGGAGGCACGAAACATTAACATAGTTGCATGGTAAAAGGACTTTGCTACAAATCTAAAGGCGTCATGTTTTGCGGACGGATAGTACAACATTTCGCTAAGATTCAGAATCGTGTGCAAAATGTGGTCACTGAAAATAAGTACCATGCAGTATGCCTGTAGTGGAATAGCAACCCTATAACCATGTGCACGTCAGTTGGGCTGCAGCAAACGATATTGGAAGGAGTTGCTGAATCACACTCTACATATATTATACCCAATAGATTTAAAACCAAGTTTACGAACCTATGGACAATATCCGGAGACCCATATATGCAGGGGCTGTTGTAGTATGTATGTATTGAAACAGGGGTATCCTGCGAGCATTCGCGTTCATGTATTTCTTGAGAAGAACGCACTAACACCCGACTGTATGGATTCAAAACGAGTGCCGAGCGCGCAGGCATCATGGGGGACAGCATGCATGCAAGCGCTGTTACAGAATGCCCGCCAAGGCCAAGTGACGTCACACCGAAAGTTCTATTCGATTCTATGTCGTTTTATCACGAACGGAAGGTCACATCGTTTTTCGAGAACGTCACCTTATAGGCCTGGGTAACAAATGCTACTACTCAAAATGTCATTAAAATCGGCGGAAGGATGGCCGAGATATGAATTTTTTTATAAGCTTATATTTCCAGTCTCGCCGTTCGACCTTGAGTAATATAAGGGGGTCACCAGCCTCGAGGAGATCAGAGTGTGTCAGTGTGTCACAGTGTGTGTCACATTACATCGTCATGAACCTGTCGTCTCGCTGATGTGATACAGATCGTTACTCTGTCCGGCTAAGGACCGGGATTTGAAAGTACGTAATACGAGTGTTGAAAGCCTTCTCTGTGGACTCTAACTTCGCGTGTAAGCGAAGACTTATTCACTGATCATATCGGTCTGTCGAGCCGTGTAACATTATTTCGTTTTGTGAATTGTGTAATTGAAGAAACTGTACAGTATTCACTTGATATTTTGAAACTGTGCTTAAAGGAATTAAGGCATAAATATTGTGCTTTAGTTGTTTCCTCTTCAAGAGACTGTGTTAGGCTATTTCGTAAAATTGTGCCCTAGTGAATGTACAATTCTTTTTATGGACAGTGCCAATTTTTTTCATAAAGGACAGTGTCAACCTTTCTTTTAAAGACTGTGTCAATTCACCCCGTGAAAAATCAGTGTCGACATTTTCTTTCACAAGACTGTGCCAACCTTCATTTTCAAAAGACTGTGTCAATCCATTTCACAGAACTGTGCTTATTATTACTTTCATAAAACTGTGCCGATATTTCCTTTCAAGGACTGTGCTGATTCGTGAAATACGGTACCTTTATTTCTCTCCAAGGGACTATGTTAATTCCCCTCATAAAGAACTGTGTCTACATTTATCGCCGAAAAGTTGTATTAAATTACGTGTAAAAATGTGCCTCAGCGGAAAATTTATCTCTGAGAAACTACGTGATGTTTTTTGTTAAGACTGAGTCGTAACAGAACTTGGTTCTTTTTCATGAGACTGCGTCATAAACTATTTTTTTCTGTCTTCGCAGAAACTTTAGTTTATTTCTACGCGTGTGTGTGTGTGTGTGTGTGTGTGTGTGTGTGTGTGTGTGTGTGTGTGTGCGCGCGCGCTAGAACATTGTGACATCCGGACGCGCGTTAGCGTGCTGGAAGTTTGGCTCCTGAAGTACGGCGAGATATTTATGATCCGAGGGTAGGATTAAGGTAAAGGCGATCGTTCCCTTATAGGGCCTGCTAACTCCTCATTCCATCAGGAAACGAGTTTACGTTCAGGGGCTCCAGAGAAGAATGAAACGGTTTTCTCAGCAGCAGCAATAATTACTTTTGTAATATATGACACATCTTCGTCTACGCTCCGTCTAATGTTGACAGTGAAAACGGCATGTTGTGTGAACTTCGGCGAATCAACACGTTTCAGAATCCACCGAGGAGGAGATTGGATGAATAGCAACTTCAACAAAGTGAGACTGATAGGAAAACGACCATTGTTGGTGATCGTCGTGTATATTCCACGGAGACAGGGGAATGTGCGTACGCCTGCATAGACTAACGTTCATGTGCCAAATGAGTTGCTTCCCTGTATTCAAAATACATAAATACATCTCTCCTACCAGCATCTCCAACTTTGTCCCTCTGGTGCAATGTTTTTCAGAGCCCCGAGCTGGATGATGAGGGTTCACCCAATAATGGGAAATGTGTAAGGAGATAATTAGTAAGGTCAACAATGCCATTGATATTAAGGAGTTGGTTTGGCGGAAAATACGTTTTCTAAGATGTGGATATGATGGACAAGGAAATATTTACCACTACTGCATTCAGCTCGACTGTTGGAACTGGTTCGCAGTACGTATCAGTACAGATGAAGACACTAACGCCAACGGCAGCCCGGTTAGCATAATGTTGTTCTTAGTAGTACAGTATGACATTTCTCAAGACTGCAAGATGAACTGAACTGAAAATTGCTTGTGATATGCAGATTATACTCACCATGAAATTAATTAGCTGTCGCAGCTCAGTTTTACGTTACACTTTCCCTGCAACTGTATCACAGTGTGGAATTTTGTGTGTTTGTGTTATATTTTCAGCCAAAAGTCGCAACTTAACGTTAACACTCAACCATCTCCATCCGACGATGGTGGTGAACCCACAACCATTTCTATCCGGCTCCTTGCCTTAATAGTGAGCGTAGTTTCCTTTGGTTCAGAGGGCCCTGGGTTCGATCCCCGGCCTCATAGGAGATTTTATCCTTAAATGATTAATTACCTTTACTTGGGGACTGGGTGTTTGTGCTGTTCCGACATCCCAACAACCCACATACCATACACATCACTGTGATCAACTACAAATTCACGTAGTTTCCCATACATGGCCGATGTCACCCACACTCGTTGCAGGGCCTGCCAAACAAAAGATTGCACCATGCTAGCAATAGGCACAAGAAAGAGAAACTGGTCTTCTGGCGAGATTTCCGAAGGTAGACATTCACAAAAGGCTTCCGACGCTTTTCGGTGGCGTGGGATATCCTAGGAGAGGAACGCTCTGGCTTTGGAGAAGATGCTTCGGTAGGCACTGACACATATCCTCTGGATGCAAGGCAACGTTTCTCCTTGATAGGAAGGGTGAGGTAGTGCTCAAAGGAGAGTTCTCTTCTTCCCCGCCATTTGTTCAGGTTTAGAGGGGTTACGAGGATTACTCGCATCCCTGGTCAAAGGAGCCGCCTCCACCGGCTTAGGAGGGGCTTTCGCAGACCTCTTAGGGAAGGAAGACGTGGCCTTCCTCCCCTGCCGTGTCGGCTTAGTTGCCTCTATTGCCACAGGCATATTTGTGGTCCAAGATGTGGTAGACCTTATCTTCGGCCTTTTACTGCTTACGACGGAGCAAAGGCCGATTTCTTCTTGCTATTTACATTACGTCGCACCGACACAGATAGATCTTATGACGACGATGGGACAGAAAAGGCCTAGGAATGGGAAAGGAACGGCCGTGGTCTGAATTAAGGTACAGAAAATGGGAAACCACGGAAAAACATCTTCAGGGCTGCCGACAGTGGGCTTCGAACCTACTATCTCTAGGACGCGAGCTCACAGCTGCGCGCTCCTAACCGCACGGCCAACTCGCCCGGTAAAGGCCGATTTAGTCGCAGTCATCTTTACATGTGTGGATGGAATTAAAGCTAAAATCGAGAGACTCTATGTTATATACTCTAAAATCTAGTGCCTTGGCTGGTGTACTAAATTAATTAAAATTACGGCGCGCTGCTGGTTATGAAATACCATCCATGATCTTTATCACCTGGATCTATTCTCACTGAAATAGAAAGGATAGTTTTCATCTATAGGGGAATGAAGTCCGCGGCCTTTAATGGACCTGTTTCGACGTGTTCACTGCTCCACGTTATGTGCTTCTTTTCAACATGTACACACATAGAGTGGTTCAAACAGCTAGATACCATCTATCCGAACTTTTGGCAATTATAGCACTGCATCGGAGGTGGAATGTGTGGCCTCGCATCACAACGATAGGTTGTTATTTTGACATGCGCCAGCATGAAAAAGACAATGAAGACCCCGGCGGCAACACCTTCGTCGTTTACTTTGGGAGAAATGCGCCTGACATGCGTCAATGCATGATTCTTGATGTCTTCCTTTAGCTGATCGTGAGTGTTCACGATCAGGTCATGGTAGATGATCACTCCATGAACCAGATTCAGAGATTTTTGCCTTTCCAACTTGAACAACCGATCAGCCTGAGCTGCGATGCACGTCGTAAACAACAAACTACCATTGCATATATTCTTTTTTTCTTTTTCTTTTTTGCAAGTTGTTTTACGTCGCACCGACACAGACAGGTCTTATGGCGACGATAAGTCAGGAAAGGGCTAGGAGTGGAAAGGAAGAGTCCGTGGCCTTAGTTAAGGTACTTGGTGTGCTTGGTGTGAAATTGGAAAACCATCTTCAGGGCTGCCGACAGTGGGGTTCGAATCCACTATCTCCCGAATATTGGATACTGGCCGCACTTAAGCGACTGCAGCTATCGAGCTCGCTCCATATTCTTCAACACCTCAAGTTCATCACAGACAACTTCTACGTGTATACAGGACATAATTGAATTCCACGCCTTGAAATCATTCCCATCAGGGCTGGCAGCAATCAGGAACCTAGGGAAGTTAGATACCATTATTACATGCTGCGCTTGTTACCACGGGGTTTTGAATTGGTCAAACCCTCATGAGGACCGCTGGCCAAATGACTCTTTTAGTCGCCTTTTACAATAAGCAGAGATTACCCGCGGGTGTATTATCACCCTCCAATCCCCAAGAGGTCCAATTCACAGATGCCAATCCACAAACCATTCAGTCGTTCCAAGGTCGCCCCTCTTACGACAGGCAGGAGTACCATGGGTATATTGTATGTTCTTACCCGCAGGGATGAGTATTCATTTCAGTAGTAGTCGTAAGAGTTATGTGTTAAGATTAGTTATTACACCACACAATGGACAAACCAGATGATTGCGATGATGATGATGATGATGATGATGATGATGATGATGATGATGATGATGGTTGTTGTTGTTGTTGTTTTAAGAGGCCTAGCCTGTAGGTCATCGGCCTCCTGGACAAAATACTGCACATTATCCAAAGATACAAATGGAAAATATTAAAATGTTAAAAGCCGAATTATTTTTAAAACCGGACTGATTGTAGAAATTCTTATATTAAAAGGAAGGGTTGTGTGCTGTACAATGTTTCACCTTCGATGGAGATAATCTGTCAAGGTATCTATATATCTCGCCCAGCCCCGAGAGAGTATTCTTCAAACAACATTTCACTAGTACGGATTACAAACATGCCAGAAAATCCACGGACATCACTTTGAGAGACCGAATTACATTTGAGGCTTGTTTGGGAAATATGATTCAAGTAGATCTTTTTTAACGAGGGAATCCATTTAGTGCTGTCTGCAGCGTATTAATTCAAAGTAGTAGCTCGGGTGGTAAGTTTGCGAATGCGGCACATTTATTGCAAGAGCACGGCACTTTATGGAAATATACTTTTATGACGTTACCACTCATTCAGGCAATAAAGTTACGGAGATTGTTCTTTTATTACTTTGTCGCTCCATCCCAATGGTCCACTGTGCTCTCTGTAATAACTGAAGAGTGCCCACGTTTTGTCTATCCGCTTCGTGGGGCAGATAATTTATTGCAGAATATATATCCAGTGGTCTTGAGGGGAGGAAAGGTGCGCATCGTGGGTTTTAAGATGATGACGATGATAACATTTATGGTTATTCATTCATTCATTCATTCATTCATTCATTCATTCATTCATTCATTCATTCATTCATGTCATATCGGTCAACTTTGTTCCACGTAATTTCAACTGTCTACTTCAGGCTTTGACGTCTGCCCAGTACTTACGCATGCGTTCTAGGTGTCGTTCTTACCTCTCCTGTGTCCTTGCCTTTCCCGTTTTATTTATTTATTTATTACTAGCAAGACACCCGTGCTTCGCTACGGCATTATACTGAAATTTATAATTGAATGCTTATTGTTTTAGATATATAATCCGCCGAAATTCGCGATCTGACTCGTTTTCTGCGAGAATCCACCAAAATTCCCGATCTGACTGGTTTTCTATTAATTTACGGCACGTTTCCTCACATTTTTCAATCTTCCTTTCCAGCAATCGATTTCGTACTTCCCGGGCTAGGCTCAGGTATTCCTCCCGGTCAGTTGGGTCCGTAAATCTTTGCCATCTTTTCCTATAATCATTTTTAATGTGGAAAATTCCTTCAGGAGATCCGGTGTGGTGTCATATTGGGTGCCTTGGCGGCACTGAACCCGCGGCCGGACTGCATTCTTAGTCATTACCCGTCCAGGAGCAGTTTCCAGCGCGGTCCGCACATTTGACGACGGTCCGGAACATTATTATTATTATTATTATTATTATTATTATTATTATTATTATGTGTTGCTGGAATGGCTGATGACAGGAAAAACCGGAGTATCCGGAGAAAAACCTGTCCCGCCTCCGTTTTGTCCAGCACGAATATCACATGGAGTGACCGGGATTTGAACCACGGAACCCAGCTGTGAGAGGCCGGCGCGCTGCCGCCTGAGCAACGGAGGATACTTATAAGTACATTAATAACAGTAAAATCAATTGGTCTCACCTCTTTCTACACCCCATCGCCGTTAAGTTTATTTACCGCCACCCCCCCAAAAAATATTAAAATAATGCTTGTTTCTTTATGTTTAAGGGAGATTCCAAACACCAATGTTCACGTCTATTACCTTCAGTTTTGAGATGTAAGTATCCCCATAAAAATAATTTACTTTTTTCACTTCATTTTACAATACTCCTCCCCCCCTAAGTGAATTTTCCCGCATACTTGTTTCTTTAATAGTAAAGGATCTTCTAAATACCAATTATGACGACTCTAACTTCTTCAGTTCAAGATTTATGTGTCCTCATGAAAGGAATTCAACTCCTTTACACTCCCGCCCTCCAAGATGGTTTCCCCACCAAAACGCGGTTTTCTTTGTTTTTAAAGGAGATCCAAAAACGAATTTTCACGTCAGTAACAACTTTAGTTTTTATTAGATGTATGTATTCTCATACAATTAAGTGAATTAATTTTTCAATTCTTTCAACCCCCTCCCGCTTCATTGGACTTTCCGAGAATACGTGTTTCTTTACTTTTAAAGCAGATTGCAAATATCAAATTTCACGTCTGTAACATCTTCATTTTTGAGATATCAGTAGCCTAATTAAAAGAATTCAACACCATTTTCAGTCACTTTTACCCCCCCCTTCCACCCAAGTGGAATTTCCGAAAACTAAAAATATACGTTTCTTTATGTTTAATAGAGACAAAAAATACCATTTTTCACTTCTGTAACATGTTAAGTTTTTTTTAGATATACTGTAAAAATTCTCATTTTAAAATTTCACCCCTTTTGAGTTCCCCTTAAGTGGAGTTTCCAAAATCAAATCACCTATGTTTCTTTACATTTACAGGAGATTCCAAACACCCAACTTTTACGTCTGTAACATTTTACGTTTCCAAGATATTCTGTAGATATAGTCTTTCAAAAAATTCACCCCAATTTGTCACTCCTGTTTAAGCGGCATTAATTGGATTTTCCAAAAACTAAAAAATACTTGTTTCTTTATTTTTTAAAGGAGATCCCATATACAAATTTTCAGTTCTGTAATATCTTTCGTTTCTGAGATATATGTATCCTCATTAAAGGCATTCAACCCATTTTTCACCCTTTTACACCCCTCGTATTAGGATTTACAGGAAACAAAAAAAATACGTGTTCCTTTATTTTTAGAGGAGATTCTAACCACCAAGTTTTACATCTGTAATTTTTAAAGTTTTAAGATGTAGACACTCTCATTTTAAAAAATCACCCCCCCCTTTCACCCCCCAATATTTGGATTTTCCAAAAACGAAAAATACATGTTTCTTTATTTTTAAAGGAGATTCCAAACACCAATTTTCAGGTCTGTAATATCTTCAGTTTCTGAGATATAAGTACCGTATCCTGATTAAAGGCATTCAACCCATTTTCCCCCATTTTCACCCTTTTTCACCCCTCCTATTGGGATTTTCTGAAAACAAAAAAAAAAGTGTTTCCTTGTTTTTAAAGAAGATTCTAAATACCAATTTTTACATCTCTAAACTTTTAAAGTTTTGAGATATAGATACACTCATTTTAAAATTTCACCCACCTTTTCACCCCCTTAGCGACGGAATATCCAAAAATCCTCTCTTAGCGAGCACCTACATCTTAATACGAATATACCACCAAAATTTCATTACTTTATGGCCAGTAGTTTTGGCTCGGCGATGATGAATCTGTCAGTCAGTCAGTCAGTCAGTCAGGACAAGTTATTTTATATATATAGACTAGCAAGATACCCGTGCTTCGCTACGGTATTATACTGAAATTTACAATTGAATGCTTATTGTTTTAGATATACAATCCGCCGAAATTCGCGAACTGACTGGTTTTCTATTATTTCACGGCACGTTTCCTCACATTTTTCAATCTTCCTTTCCAGCAATCGATTTCGTACTTCCCGAGCTAGGCTCAGGTATTCCTCCCGGTCAGTTGGGTCCGTAAATCTTTGCCATCTTTTCCTATAATCATTTTTAATGTGGAAAATTCCTTCAGGAGATCCGGTGTGGTGTCATATTGGGTGCCTTGGCGGCACTGAACCCGCGGCCGGACTGCATTCTTAGTCATTTGTCCAGGAGCCGTTACCAGCGCGGTCCGCACATTTGACGACGGTCCGGAATATTATTATTATTATTATTTTTATTATTACTATTATGCGTTGCTGGAATGGCTGATGACAGGGAAAACCGGAGTATCCGGAGAAAAACCTGTCCCGCCTCCGTTTTGTCCAGCACGAATGTCACATGTAGTGACCGGGATTTGAACCACGGCACCCAGCTGTGAGAGGACGGCGCGCTGCCGCCTGAGCAACGGAGGATACTTATAAGTACATTAATAACAGTAAAATCAATTGGATACACCTCCTTCTACACCCCACCGCCGTTAAGTTTATTTACCGCCCCCCCCCCCCCAAAAAAAAAATATTAAAATAATGCTTGTTTCTTTATGTTTAAGGGAGATTCCAAACATCAGCGTTCACGTCTATTACCTTCAGTTTTGAGATATAAGTATCCCCATAAAAATAATTTACTTTTTTCACTTCATTTCACAATACTCCCCCCCCCCCGAAGTGAATTTTCCCCTCAAAAAATACTCGTTTCTTTAATAGTAAAGGATCTTCTAAATACCAATTATCACGACTCTAACTTCTTCAGAGTTTTTGATTTATGTGTCCTCATGAAAGGAATTCAACTCCTTTACACTCCCGCCCTCCAAGATGGTTTCCCCACCAAATGCGTTTTTCTTTGTTTTTAAAGGAGATCCAAATACGAATTTTCACGTCTGTAACAACTTTATATTTATTAGATGTATGTATTCTCATAGAATTAAGTCAATTAATTTTTCAATTCTTTCACCCCCCCCCCCCCGCCTTCAAGGGATTTTCCGAGAATACGTGTTTCTTTACTTTTAAAGCAGATTGTAAATATCAACTTTCACGTCTGTAACATCTTCATTTTTGAGATATCAGTAGGCTAATTAAAAGAATTCAACACCATTTTCAGTCACTTTTACCCCCCCTTCCACCCGAGTGGTATTTCCGGAAACTAAAAATACACGTTTCTTTATGTTTAATAGAGATAAAAAATACCATTTTTCACTTCTGTAACATGTTAAGTTTTTTTAGATATACTGTAAAAATTCTCATTTTAATATTTCACCCCTTTTGAGTTCCCCTTGAGCGGAGTTTCCAAAAACAAATCACCTATGTTTCTTTACATTTACAGGAGATTCCAAACACCCACTTTTTACGTCTGTAACATTTTACGTTTCCAAGATATTCTGTGGATATAGTCTTTCAAAAAATTCACCCCAATTTGTCACTCCTGTTTAACCGCCATTAATTGGATTTTCCAAAAACTAAAAAATACGTGTTTCTTTATTTTTAAAGGAGACCCCAAACACCAATTTTTAGGTCTGTAATATCCTTCGTTTCTGAGATATATGTATCCTCATTAAAGGCATTCAACCCATTTTTCACCCTTTTACACCCCTCCTATTAGGATTTACAGGAAACAAAAAATACATGTTCCTTTATTTTTAGAGGAGATTCGAACTACCAATTTTTACATCTATAAACTTTAAAATATTTGAGATATAGATACACCCATTTTAAAAAATCACCCCCTTTTCATCCCCCCTATTAATTGGATTTTCCACAAACAAAAATATGTTTCTTTATTTTTAAAGGAGATCCCAAACACCAGTTTTCAGGTCTGTAATATCTTCAGGTTCTGAAATATAAGTAGACTCATGAAATGCATTCGACCCCTTTTTCACCCCTTTTCACTCCTCCTATTGCGATTTTCCGAAAACAAGAAAATACGTGTTTCTTTATTTTTAATGAAGATTCTAAATACCAATTTTTACATCTGCAAACTTTAAAAGTTTGGAGATATAGAATCACTCATTTTAAAAATCCCCCCCATTTTCACCCTCCCATTAATTGGATTTTCCAAAAACAAAAAAAAAATACGTGTTTCTTTATTTTTAAAAGAGATCAAATGTACCAATTTTCAGGTATGTAATATCTTCAGTTTCTGAGATATAAGTACCGGTATCCTGATTAAAGGCATTCAACCCATTTTCCCCCATTTTCACCCTTTTTCACCCCTCCTATTGGGATTTTCTGAAAACAAAAAAATACGTGTGTCCTTAATTTTAAAGAAGATTCTAAATACCAATTTTTACATCTGTAAACCTTTAAAGTTTTGAGATATGAATACACTCATTTTAAAATTTCACCCCCATTTTCACCCCCTTAGCGACGGAATATCCAAAAATCCTCTCTTAGCGAGCACCTACATCTTAATATAAATATATCCCCATAATTTCATTTCTTTATGTCCAGTAGTTTTGGCTCGGCGATGATGAATCAGTCAGTCAGTCAGTCAGTCAGTCAGTCAGTCAGTCAGTCAGTCAGTCAGTCAGTCAGGACAAGTTATTTTATATATATAGATTATTTCTTTTTTTTGCTTGTCTCGGAAACCGTGGGACGCTTGAAGTTTCTCCTTAAGTGGGACACGCTTCTGGATGTCATTACGTATGATTCCCATTTCTTCAAGGTCTCTATCTATCTATGAACCAAGGCCCTTTGGTTTTCTTCTGTTGAAAGAAGGTTATGATGTGGTTGGCTAGTCTTATTTCGTGCATTCGTGTGACATGTCCATAAAAGGTCATTCTTCTTTTCCGGATGGTATCGGTAATCTTCTCTACGTGGGTGTATAGTTCGTCGTTATGCCGTCTTCTGAACCCCCAATTGTCCTCCTTTTTGGCCTCCGGTTTCTCGATCAGACCTTCTTTGTTCAGTGCTGATTCTTCTTCTTCTTCTTTTGCTCCTTCTTCTTCTTCTTCTTCTTCTTCTTCTTCTTCTTCTTCTTCTTCTAAATTCCTGTTTAACACATTCGTACTATTGACTGAGGGAGTATTTTCAGAAACAATAGGCATAATTTTTGAGTCTGAAATAGTTGTAGGAAATGTTACATCAAGAAATAGTCAATGCATCTTCTGCCTAGAACTAGTGTAATACTCCTGGCTGAATCTAGAGAACACATCGAAAATCAAACGCAAACACTCAAGAACAACAATCAAAAATACTTTTCGTTCTGAGATTGATCCATTTAAATTCCACTTCCATTCATACTATTATAAGCTTGACTGGTGTTGAACAGGAGTGTGTTATACGTAGTGTGTTCCATATTGTGACAAGTGTTGTGAACATGGGACGCTTTCTGATTGCTCCCTACCGATTATTTCTCTTCACATTCCCCGACTGTTCTCCCAATGTCATTTCCTATTCTTACGCAAGCAAGCTTGTAATTTTATTTGACAGTTATTATGATTGTAGTCACTGGACCTCCAGTTTTATGTTGAACCCGAATCACGGAGATGTAACCCACACTCATTGGCCGAGACAATTTCTATTTGCATTTCATTGAGATGCTAATATGTTTCCCCTTTCACTTCCATCTCCGCCTTAAGAGGCCCCTTCCATTGACTACACTGACAATTTCCTTCATCGGAAAATTGGGCTATTACCGTTACCATTTTTGTGTTGATTATGCAGATCTTAATATTTCTTGTACTAAAATACCGAACTACCATAATTTCAAGCTGGAACCTAGTTCTGCATTTTGTTAAATGCGAGAAGACTTGATGCAAAATGTCTACGACGGGTTTCATTCGGAGACTCATACCTGAGAGGAGATGAAGGAGAAACGACTCCATTGTCTACGCTTCTGAACCCTTATTCGAGATGGCCGCAGTTTCTTCTTTTAACGGATACTAAAAGTAAGTCAATGCCAGCTCTTAATTCGGAGAAAATGTAAGGAATACAATACAGACATTTCGCTACTGGTCTATTCTTTTTTGTTGGGAAAGGACATTTAATTTCACTAGTATTGAGTTGTAGCCAATGAGGTAAGGTAAGGGCCTATTCTGCCCGAAGGCAGGTCCGAACCTCCGCGGAGGTGTGCCTGAGCCGGAGTTTACGTGCGGTAGGGTGGTCAGTTCATTTCCGCTCCTCTATGCCCTTACCCCCACCAACAGCGCGTGGCAAACCATCCAAATCTTGACCACGCCCAATGTTGCTTAATTTCGGAGATCTCTCGGGATCCGGTGTTTCCACACGGCTACGGCCATTTGTAGCCAATGAAATACGCAATAACCTTGCTATTTATGCAGGGTACCGCATATCAGAAGTACACCGACAGGAAAATCAGGGATGGTCCCAGTGTTATGTTAAGAACGATGGTGCAGTCGGATTGGCGGAGAATTTTATTTATTTTCTAGTATATACGGTTACTTTGTTACTTTAGGGCACGCGATTCAAATTGACGTACTCGCCGTATTTGCTTTGCCAGACCACAAGCCGCTGCCATGCTTTAGCGATGAGAAGGCGAGGGAGGGGAAGTGGGGTGTATGATGGAGACAGAGATAGTGCTTCGCGCGTGTGCACAAGTCTCCTCGTTTGACTCACACAGGACAGGAACACACTGTAAGTCAAAGAATGCACCAGATCTTTTCTCATATCGTCCGTTGGTCGCAGCAACGTTCTTTACTATCTCATGATGATAATGATGCTTGCCATTTAAAGGGGCCTAACATTTAAGGTCATCGGCAATGCTGCAGCCGCTCGGTTGTGTATTTCTTCAATAACAACAACATAAACCCTAGACCGGGCACGCTGGTTGTTTTTGTAATTCCTAGAACTGTCAGCCTTTCACCACCTCGCAACTAATACCTTTGCTGTCACTCTTGACCTTCAGTTCAGTCGAGTTTCGATAACAGGGGAAGCGATACGTGTGTAATTATTTCGAACGAACTCTTGGAACCCGAAGATGGTTTACAGAGTCAACCGCGTGCCTGGTCATGTAAGTAAAATTTGTTCCTTTTAAATTTTCTTTCTTCTGTACTTTTCGGGTAATTAGCCAAAGTCAGGCGTAATTACATGTAGTATATTTCTATTTTAGGTCTCGTTTTGTCAGTGATGAAGACATACCTGACATTTTGAGCCAGTTGACCGATGAAATAGAGGTCTCTGTCTCGGACTTTTCCGATGGGGAGGAGGAAATTATAAACGTATCGGACCAGGATCATAACAGTGATACGGAGCAGGAGGCCGAGGAAGACGATAACGAAAGGGAAGTTATCTTCGGGAGAGATCGAGGAACAAGGTGGTCCACGACGCACTTTTCAAAACTTACTTCGAGGGTAGAAGCAAGGAATATTGTAAAAATACTGCCAGGGCCGGAAGGGGAGGCGAGAATGGTATCAACAGAAATTGACTGTTTCATGCAGTTGATAAACGTTGAGATGGTTGATGAACTATTATACTGGACTAATTAGTACATTTCTAGGAATCAGGAGGAAGTGAATTACAGCCGTGAGTGCGATACTAAATTTGCGAACCGCAGTGAAATTATGGCATTGCTCGGCGGATAAGGTGTGAAAGATTTCTTGGCCATGGCAACAAAGTTTATTTTTCATCGAGTCATTTTTTTGCGATTATATCTGATCATTTCATTGTATAATTGTGCAAATATTAAAATATGACCATTATTTTAATTTAATTATGTATCTACTGCTTAACTCATTTTAAATAGGCACAGTATTCATATCCCTTTCAGAATTAGTTCTCGTGTTCATGATTATCTATTTTAAGTACATTCATATTAATCACTAATACAAGTTTTTAATTTTATTTGGAGAATAACATTGAAACAAAAGACAAAACGCCGTTAAATGAAATGTTTATGCGACTGGAAGGCTGTAAACGACTGAAAACGTAACTGGTTGACAAAGTCAACCGCGCGCCCGGTAGTGTGACAGAAATTGGCGCGCCCGGTCTAGGGTAAAAGGGTTGACATTCTGAACGAAGGAAGCAATACGCCCAATGGTTTCATTACAGTAGATGTTCAATATCCCCCCTCATACTTCGATGCAAAGTTCACAACGGTGTAGTACTGACTTTTGGTGTCTGTTCGGGATGTGTGGTGTGTCGCGAACGACCTGGAAAGCTGCCTGTATTCTTGGTACAATTACATCTTGTCTTCCTACGGGGTTCTCATAGTAGTCAGTTTGTGCAGAACCGACTGTACATTGTCTACCTACTGGGGCTGGTAAGCGACTGTGCGAAACGAACACGAAACTTCTGCATTAGTAGCGAGCATTACCTCTGTCTCCCACTTTCTCCTTTCCCTCCCTTACCTGCAGTCCTGTGACGCACAGCAACAGGCAGCGGCTGGCTCTCTAGCACACCAAATACGGCACATTCTTCAATTTGAATCGCGCGCCCGTAAGTTGCAAGGTAATCTCATTGTTTCGAAAAGAAAAGTTTTCTTCGCCAATCCGATTGCACGAGGAGCATCCCTGATTTTTGTGCCGGTCCCGTGGTGAAGGGGTAGCGTGCCTGCCTCTTACCCGGAGGCCCCAGGTTTGATTCCCGGCCAGGTCGGGTATTTTTACCTGGACCCGAGGGCTGGTTCGAGGTCCATTCAGCCTACGTGATTAGAATTGAGGAGCTACATGACGGTGAGATAGCGGACCCGGTCCAGAAAGCCAAAATTAACGGCCGAGGGGATTCGTCGTGCTGACCATACAACACCTCGTAATCTGCAGGCCTTTGGGCTGAGCAGCGGTCGCTTGGTACGCCAAGGCCCTTCAAGGGCTATTGTGCCATGGGGTTTGGGTTTGGATAGTTCTGATACACCCCGTATACGCTATGAAATACTGGTCAACCTTTTCCTGTGTAGCATTACCGTCTCTGTCCACGATTTAAATAATAGGTACATGTGGCAAAACTAATATTACTTTGGAGAATAATTATATATTTATATAAGCTTCTTCGTCACCTGTGATTCTAAAACCTGAGTAACCCGACTATAAAACTAACGTATATATGTACAACTCAAACAATTGATGACATTTCCATATTAAATTATTTTTACATTTAAACACAACATTTTTTCAGCAGTGGTATAATCAGACGAACACTTTATTCATTTTCAACTGCTACATGCGTAACGAAACACCGATTTGTTATTAGACTGTTGTCACGTTAATTACCAACTGTGATACATGTATGATTAAAATGACGTTAGTGAATCGAACCTGCAACGTCATACAGAGAGAATTAACTGTCACAGATTCTGATGGACTGTAATAGGTTACGAAATAGGCAGAATGTGTGCCAAACAGTCCTATGCGAATGAAATACCAAATCAACCTAACGTATTAGCCATAGTGTCAGCACAATATACACTAGAGGTAGAAGCGGTGCCACTGCCTATTTAAAGAAGCTACCGTACGTGTGACGAACATTGAATTCACAGTTGTTTAGCTTAAATCTATACCTGTTATGCATATAAAATTAACAAAATATTGTTATTGATGTCATGATTCAATATTCCTATACGTTAACATTTTATGCGCAAATAAAATACTTCATTTTCTCTTTCGTATTGAAAGTTTAAAATGTATTAATACAAGTAAATTATATGAAAATAAGGACGGCGTTCCGTTGCAGGTTATTCATGTTTCACATTAGTTTTCCAAGTACAACGTTTTGGAAAACATTTTAAAACCAGCCTTATATACTTCGATACCTGTGTAGATGAAAATATACTGCAGAAAAAAAAACACCATCCTCAAGGACAAGGTCATTTTATTCACAAGCGATGTGGCAGGTAGTTCATCACCGTAGGAGTACAGACCAATTTTATCACACATGTAACAGTATAGTTTGCCCAAACAGACAGTCGCACTAATACACGGTGTACCTCCCATCTGGCGGCATTGCAGGATTTTACTTCTGCATGCAAACGATTATAAAGATGGCGAATGGCATCCTATAATATATTTCTCCAAGCATCTTGCACAGTCGGATGCAATTAGGCAATGGTTCTTGCAGGCTCTGGAGAACGCATGAGTCCAATACGTGTTCAATTGGCGAGAGATCCGGAGATCTTGGTGGCCAGGGCATTTGTTGTACAACACGCAGAGCACGTTGCGTCGCAGCAGATGGATGCGTACGCATATTGTCGTGCTGAAAAAGCACATCACCTTCCTGTCGACGAAATGGCAGTATCTCGGGGGCAACAACCTGTGCAATGTAGTGGGCGCTGGTTACGTTAGACTGCAGAAACAACAACTGTGACTGCGAGTTATTATTATTATTATTATTATTATTATTATTAATTAATTTATTTATTTATTCATTTATTTCCACTAATTTTAGGTACAATTTAGGGATGGTGAATAGTGAAAGGGCATAGCCCCACATACACGAAAGTGCCTGATGGCTCCTCACACCATGAAGCCTGGCGTGGGACCTGCGTGTCGTTGGCGAATGCACTCTGGAATATGCAACTCACCAGGTCTACGCCGTACACGTGTACGTCCATCACTTGCATACAGACAGAACCTACTGTCGTCACTGAAGACAACAGAGCACCATTCCCCTTTCCAATCGATTCTTTCATGACACCACAGTAGCTGTGCTTTGCGGTTTCGTAGTGTCAGTGGTAGCTTGGCCAGAAGCACGAGTGATCCTAATTCGCTGCAAGCAGACGATTCCCAGTGATCCTTGGTGACACAGCAGGTGCAACATGTGACTGGATTTCTTTCATGCAAGATGTTCGGTCGGCGACCGCTGCTCGCACAATGCGTCGATCTTGACGTGCGTCTGTACTACTCGGATGTCCGGAACCTGGTCTATGGGTAAGGGAATGTTCCGCAGACTACTGCTGAAAGGAGCGACACCCCGCCGGAACATTGCATATAAGAATACGTGCAGCAATCGGTCGAGACGTCCATCCAGCTTCCCGTGGGCCCAAAATACGACCCCGTTCAAATGGCTGTAGTTGTTCAACAGGAGCACGAACTCGTCGGCGGGGCATGGTTCTACCCTAGAATGAATGTTACAAACACTGTTCAAATCTAACCTCAGAAAATCTACCGTCTGCAGAGTCAAAACTGAGTGCGAACGAATAGGCCCCCTGTGCGCCATCTGATTGTCGATATCCGTGGTAAATGAATCACTAATACAAAAAAATACCTCGTGATGCAGATATTACACCCTGGTGCCACCCAATACATTCCTTGAGGATGATGCATGTTTTTTCTGGCAGTGTAATTTACAGCTTCGTTCAGCCCAGACATCTATATATATAAAGTAGCTTGTCCAGACTGACTGACTGACTGACTGACTGATTCATCATCGCCGAGCCAAAACTACTGGACATAAAGAAATGAAATTTTGGGGATATATTCATATTATAATGTAGGTGCTCGCTAAGAGAGGACTTTCGGATATTCCGTCGCTAAGGGGGTGAAAAGGGGGGTGAAATTTTAAAATGAGTGTGTCTCTATCTCAAAACTTTAAAAGTTTACAGATGTAAAATTGGTTTTTAGAATCTTCTTTAAAAATGAGGAAACACGTATTTTTTTTGTTTTCAGACAATCCCAAAAGGAGGGGTGAAAAATGGTGAAAAAGGGGTTGAATGCCTTTAATCAGGATACCGCTACTTATATCTCAGAAACTGAAGATATTACAGACCTCAAAATTGGTACTTTCAATCGCTGTCAAAAATAAAGAAACACATATTTTTTGTTTTTGGAAAATCCAATTAATGCGAGGGTGAAAGGGGGGGAGAATTTTTAAAATGAGCGCATCTATATCTTAAAAGTTTTAAAGTTTAGAGATGTAAAAATTGGTATTTAGAATCTTCATTAAAAATAAAGGGACACGTATTTTTTTGTTTTCGGAAAATCCCAATAGGAGGGGTAAAAAGGGGTGAAAAATGGGTTGAATGCCTTTAAAGAGAATACTTATATCTCAGAAACTGAAGATATTACAGACCTCAAAATTGGTACTTTTAATCGCTTTCAAAAATAAAGTAACACATATTTTTTTGTTTTTGGAAAATCCAATTAATGCGAGGGTGAAAAGGGGGGTGAATTTTTAGAATGAGTGCATCTATATCTCAAAAGTTTTAAAGTTTAGAGATGTAAAAATTGGTATTTAGAATCTTCATTATAAATCAAGGAACACGTAGTTTTTTGTTTTCGGAAAATCCCAATAGGAGGGGTGAAAAGGGGGTGAAAATTGGGTTGAATGCCTTTAAAGAGAATACATATATCTTAGAAACTGAATATATTACAAACCTGAAAATTCGTATTTGGGATCTACTTTAAAAATAAAGAGACAGGTATTTTTTCGTTTTGGGAAAATCCAAATAATGGGGGGTGAAAAGGGGGATGAAATTTTTAAAATGAGTGTATCAATATCTCAAAACTTTTAAAGTTTATAGATGTAAAATTTGGTATTTATAATCTCCTTTAAAATAAAGAAACACGTATATTTTTGCTTTTGGACTATTCAATTAATGGCGGTTAAACATGAGTGGCAAATTGGGGTGAATTTTTTGAAAGACTATATCTACAGAATATCTGAGAAGCGTAAAATGTTACAGACGTAAAAAGTGGGTATTTGGAATCTCCTGTAAGTGTAAAGAAACATAGGTGATTTGTCTTTGGAAGCTCCACGTAAGGGGAACTAAAAAGGGGTGAAATTTTAAAATGAGAATTTCTACAGTATATCTCAAAAAACTTAACATGTTACAGAAGTGAAAAATGGTAATTTTTTAATTTTATTAAAAATAAAGAAACGTGTATTTTTAGTTTTCGGAAATACCACTTGCGAAGTGGGGGGCGGTAAAAGTGACTGAAAATGGTGTTGAATTCTTTTAATTAGGCTACTGATATCTCAAAAATGAAGATGTTACACACGTGAAATTTGATTTTTGGAATCTGATTTAAACGTAAACAAACACGTATTCTCGGAAAATAAAATGAAGGGGCTTTGGGGGGGTTAAAGGATTGAAAAAATTAATTGACTTAATTGTATGAGAATACATACATCTAATAAAAACTAAAGTTGTTACAGACGTGAAAATTGGTATTTTGATATCTTTTAAAAACAAGAGAAAAGCGCGTTTTGGGGGGGAAACAACCTTGGGGGGGGCGGGAGTGAAAAGGAGCTGAATTCCTTTCATGAGGACACATAAATCATAAACTAAAGAGGTTAGAGTGGTGATAATTGGTATTTAGAAGATCCTTTACTATTAAAGGAACACGTATTTTTTGCCTTAATATCACTTTGTGAGGGGGGGGGGGGGAGTGTGAAAGGAAGTTAAAAAAGTGAATTATTTTTAAGGGGATACTTATATCTCAAAACTGAAGGTAATAAACGTGAACATTGGTATTTGGAATATCCTTTAAACATAAAGAAACACACCTTCTTTTAATTTTTTGGGGGGTGGGGGTAAATAAACTTAACGGCGGTGGGGTGTAAAAGGAGGTGAGACAAATTGATTTTACTGTTCGTAATGTACTTATAAGGAGCCTCCGTTGCTCAGGCGGCAGCGCGCCGGCCTCTCACAGCTGGGTTCCGTGTTTCAAATCCCGGTCACTCCATGTGACATTCGTGCTGGACAAAATGGCGGCGGGACAGGTTTTTCTCCGGATACTCCGGCTTTCCCTGTTATCATTCATTCCAGCAACACTGTCCAATATTTCATTTCATTTGTCACTCATTGATCATTGCCCCAGAGGGGAGCTTCGGCAGCCGGCACAATTCCTATTGTCGCCGCTAGATGGGGCTTTATTCATTCCATCCCTGATCCTGTCGAATGATAGGAAACAGGCTGTTGACTTTCGATGTACTTATTCTGTTCATAAACCGAACATTTTTAATCTTTCCCGGGTTCTTCTTCAACAGCCATCTTTTCCTTCGGAGAACGTTCTTAGATTAGAGTAGATTCTCCTGGCATATAAATAAAAATTTAAACACATTTGAAATAAACGATAGGAATGATATTGACCGTCAAATTATTCACCTCTATAATAAGGTCACTAATACACGGAGGTATGTCATTCGTATCGCCAGAAATCCCGCACACTCGCCTACGCGCGACAATGGTGCTGGCCGCATTGTCAACAATGACAATGGCAGCAGATGTAATTTACCGCCAAGTAGCGGTCTTGCATATTGCTGTGGGGTCCAGAACATATAATAATAATAATAAAAATAATAATAATAATAATAATAATAATAATATTAATAATAATAATAATAATAATAATAATAATAATAATAATAATAATAATAATAATAATAATAATAATGTTCTGGACCGTCGTCACATGTGCGGACCACGCTGGAAACGGGTCCTGGACGGCTAATGACTGAGAATGCAGTCCGGCCGCGGGTTCAGTAGGCTACCGCCAAGGCACCCAAGACGACACCACGACAGATCCCCTGAAGGATTTGATTCATATTAAAAATGCTTATAGGAAAAGATGGCAAAGATTTAGGGACCCAACTAACTGGGTGGAATACCTGGACCTAGCCCGGGAAGTACGAAATCGTTTGCTGGAAAGAAAGATTGAAAAATGGGAGGAAACTTGCCGTAATCTATTAGGAAACGAGTGAGATCGCGAATTTTGGCGGATTCTCGCAGAAAACGGGTCAGATCGCGAATTTCGACGGATTATATATCTAAAACAATAAGCATTCAATTATAAATTTCAGTATAATACCGTAGCGAAGCACGGGTATCTTGCTAGTATATATATATATCTCCCGAACCATCTGACTATCCAATTTTATGCCTACGAAACATCTACGAAATGTTTGAGATCGAAAAGTGTAATAATAATAATATCATTATTTTTACGTCCCACTAACTACTTGGCCCGTTTTCGGAGCGAAAATGTCACGAAAAAGGTATGAATATACAAACATAACCATTAAGTCCATCAGCGTGTCGAACATAGGCTGAAAACGTAGAGGTTATATATTAAGTTGACACTGAAAAATCATTGTTTCTATCTTCGCAAAGAATCATAGCTTCTGAATTGTTTTTGTACACCAGAATCACTCCAGTCCATTACAAACGCTATGGACATTTACGACCCATTGTATGTCTCAGACAAGGCAGCTCGGAATCGTGCTCCGTGCTTCTGGATACTTCTGAGGGTACAGTGACAGCTGCTTTTTGTGCGCATATCTACTCTGAAATACGCACAACTCACGCCACTACGTGCTCATGAGTATGTCATGAAACTCCGTCCACATATTACACTGACTGACAGAGCAAATGCAACACAAAGAAGGAGTGGTTCGAAAGGGATGAAAGTTGGGGAAAAAACTGAGACGGCACGGACGAATAATTGATGTTTATTTCAAACCGATATGCAGGTTACACAATGCGCACGGCATCGACTCAGTAGGATGTAGGACCACCGCGAGCGGCGATGCACGCAGAAACACGTCGAGGTACAGAGTCAATAAGAGTGCGGATGGTGTCCTGAGGGATGGTTCTCCATTCTCTGTCAACCATTTGCCACAGTTGGTCGTCCGTACGACGCTGGGGCAGGGTTTGCAAACGGTGTCCAATGAGATCCCACACGTGTTCGATTGGTGAGAGATCCGGAGAGTACGCTGGCCACGGAAGCATCTGTACACCTCGTAGAGCCTGTTGGGAGATGCGAGCAGTGTGTAGGCGGGCATTATCCTGCTGAAACAGAGCATTGGGCAGCCCCTGAAGGTACGGGAGTGCCACCGGCCGCAGCACATGCTGCACGTAGCGGTGGGCATTTAACGTGCCTTGAATACGCACTAGAGGTGACGTGGAATCATACGCAATAGCGCCCCAAACCATGATGCCGCGCTGTCTAGCGGCAGGGCGCTCCACAGTTACTGCCGGATTTGACCTTTCTCCACGCCGACGCCACACTCGTCTGCGGTGACTATCACTGACAGAACAGAAGCGTGACTCATCGGAGAACACGACGTGCCGCCATTCCCTCATCCAAGTCGCTCTAGCCCGGCACCATGCCAGGCGTGCACGTCTATGCTGTGGAGTCAATGGTAGTCTTCTGAGCGGGCGCCGGGAGTGCAGGCCTCCTTCAACCAATCGACGGGAAATTGTTCTGGTCGATATTGGAACAGCCAGGGTGTCTTGCACATGCTGAAGAATGGCGGTTGACGTGGCGTGGGGGGCTGCCACCGCTTGGCGGCGGATGCGCCGATCCTCGCGTGCTGACGTCACTCGGGCTGCGCCTGGACCCCTCGCACGTGCCACATGTCCCTGCGCCAACATCTTCGCCACAGGCGCTGCACCGTGGACACATCCCTATGGGTATCGGCTGCGATTTGACGAAGGGACCAACCTGCCCTTCTCAGCCCGATCACCATACCGCTCGTAAAGTCGTCTGTCTGCTGGAAATGCCTCCGTTGACGGCGGCCTGGCATTCTTAGCTATACACGTGTTCTGTGGCACACGACAACACGTTCTACAATGACTGTCGGCTGAGAAATCACGGTACGAAGTGGGCCGTTCGCCAACGCCGTGTCCCATTTATCGTTCGCTACGTGCGCAGCACAGCGGCGCATTTCACATCATGAGCATACCTCAGTGACGTCAGTCTACCCTGCAATTGGCATAAAGTTCTGACCACTCCTTCTTGGTGTTGCATTTGCTCTGT